>NC_090749.1:15148827-15215456 GCF_036898095.1 Palaemon carinicauda
ATAGCTGAAATTTAGTAATATAGAACTGAAAATGAAATAAAGAAGTACTGACAGGGAATTCATCATAACTTTAATGTTGTCCCTAAACATGGAGGAGTTATTGAAGATGTTATTGATTTGGAGATGAGGTAATTTTCCTCTCTCTCTCTCTCTCTCTCTTCTCATCTCTCTCTCTCTCTCTCTCTCTCTCTCTCTCTCTTCTCTCTGGTAATGATAATTTTCGGATTGTAGATATCGATGGGCGTCTTTATTTCTCCTCCCAAGCTTTGGCCTTTTTTCCCTGCGTCTGTTTCCCAACTCAAGTTTTCCTCTTTGAGGAAAAACCTCTACTTTTGTCCCCCAAAAATTCTCAAGAATATTTTGGATAAAATTAACCTCATTAAAGGAATATGATTCAATGAGAGGATTTGAATACAAAGATTCCTGGAAGGAAATATAGTAAAATTGAGCTTCATTAAAAAAGTATTATGAAATAAATAGATTTCCTGAGGCCAAGAACACTGCAAACTTTTGTAAATAAACAAAGAAAATTAAATATCATACGTTTGCATTATATGAAATACAAATTACTATATAAAAAAGGCTACACAAAAGAATCGTAATATAACATTGAATAAACAACATTCCCTGAAATATCCAAATATGAGAATGGCTTTAATTAAAAATTTTCTCAACACACCTGTATTAACGATGGCCTTTGGAAGCATAGAACCATGACACATAAGAAGGGGAGCTAGTTTATTCAATTAAAATCTGACTTGCTTTCATTTGTGTGCTGATTTTAAAAGGAATTGCATTATGTAAGTGGCAGTACCATCTCTCTCTCTCTCTCTCTCTCTCTCTCCTCTCATCTCTCTCTCTCTCTCTCTCTCTCTCTCTCTCTCTCTCTCCATCTCTCTCATGCTCAAAATAAACTGAAGATTGTGTCTTATAACTGATTTTAAGAGAGAGAGAGAGAGAGAGAGAGAGAGAGAGAGAGAGAGAGAGAGAGAGAGAGAGAGAGAGAGAGAGAGAGAGAGAGAGCAACAACGATATAATAGTGTTACACTGATATTCCTTATCAATGTCTGTTACCAATTCAAATTACGTATTGTAATATAAGATCTGCATCTATCATCGATTAATCTTAGTAGAGTATTATCAGTATATTAATTTTCCTAGTAATTCAAATTAATTCAAATAATTCAAATAAACAAACTTTTTAGATTCCTTTTTTGATGAAAAGTAAAATTTAGTTATGAGAAACATTTCCAGCAAAGTAAAACTCAGACTTGCGAGGGATCCCTTTTATGCTTCTCCCCAGAAGACATAACTTGATTCACCCCAAGGAATATGCAAGAGATACATCAGGGTCTCCTTTGGGTTAATTCAGGTTATGGCAAGAGTTCTTTTCCGCCATGAATTCGCGTTACTGTCTTTACTTGAATGGGCTAAAGTGTGTGCATTTTGTAGAAGCAGCAATTGCACGGGAGAAGGACTCTGCAGGAAAAAATAAAAAGAAAGTATTATTTTTATTGGAATGGGGTGTGCCCTCGAAATAGGTAAGCGAAGGATTCCTACAGTAGGTATAAGAAAGGTTTAATATTTAGGATATCAACGAATATGAGGTGACTTCAAACAAGGATATCTTTTGGCCAATGTTTTAAAAGAAATACTCTGGTTGAGAAGAACACATAAACTCATAATTCTTATTCCCGTTAAAGCTGAAAATATCAAAAGAACTTTTTGCTTCTTCGAGGTGACATAAACAAGAAATTCTATACATGTTTCTCAGTCGAATATTGGAGAGAGAGAGAGAGAGAGAGAGAGGAGAGAGAGAGAGAGAGAGAGAGAGAGAGAGAGAGAGAGAGAGCTCTAGTTTGTGGGAGAAAGTGAAGAGGAGATACACAGCAGAAATATATATATATTCAGATAATTTAGATTAGACAGAAAGTAGAGAAAGTGTTTCAGTGTTTCTCAAATACGGAAAAGAGTAACCAGTGTCGTCACCAAAATACTACAAAGATCGGCAACAATAGATGACCGTTACTGTAAATTCACGAGACAGGGAGTTTTATGGCACTACCCAAGACTAGAGAACAATGGTTTGATTTTGGAGTGTCCTTTTCCTAGAAGAGCTGCTTACCATAGCTAAAGAGTCTCTTCTACCCTTACTAAGAGGAAAGTAGCCACAGAACAAATACAGTGCAGTAGTTAACCCCTTGAGCGAAGAAGAATTGTTTAGTAACCTCAGTGTTGTCAGGTGTGTGAGGACAGGAGAATCTGTTAAGAATAGGGCCAGACTATTCGGCGTATGTGTAGGCAAAGAGAAAGAACCGTAACCAAAGAGAAGGATCCAACGTAGTACTGTCTGGCCAGTCAAAGGACCCCATAACTCTCTGGCGGTAGTATTTCAACGGGCGGCTGTAATTCACGAGAGAGGGAGTTTTATGCAATACATAAACCCGATTGAAATTGAACTAAAGATGCCTTTTTATATGAATGTTCTATGAAGGGAAATAGTGTGAATGAGCTTTTGTCAGTTACCTTTAGATAATCTGGCACATAAAGGCCCTTCTGACTTAAATGCTTAGCATCAGCCCAAACGAGTAATGGGTAAAATCAAAAGTAAAATAGGATTCAGCTTTGGGTGAAGAGCTAAATCTGCCTCAGAATGAAGAGTATATTACAAAAAGTTCAAACGATTAGAGAAAAATATAAACAAGATGTAAAGTCTAAACGATCTTGATGGGTTATTTTGAGGGGAGAAGGTTAAGGGAAGAATTAATAAAATGTTCTACCGAGTGAATGGAAAATGGTTTATGGACCGAACAAAATATGTTTATGGCCCTAGGATGACCATAAATGGTTTGGAATCTGCAACCAAATGTTCCAAATGGCTTCCAATAACTGAGGTCTCTGGAAATTGGCATTTGAACGATAACCTTCAAGGGCTCAATAGACGTCAAATGAATTGAAGGGATCCGACCACGCTAAAGAGACTCTGATTCTCTGTTCTGTGCTTCAGTGTAAACAATATCAATCTAACTTAAATAGAGAGACAAATTTGGTTTCATTTATGAGGTAAATTGTCCTTGATTTACAACTACCCCAATTATGATGTGACGAAGAAAATCCTGTCTATACGAAAGACGAACTTTAGGTACTTATTAAGAATATTCACTTCAGCCTAAACAATTTGTTCATTTGATGTCGCATGATGTTGTTTTCGAGGGATGTGGCTGACAATGTTCCTTTTAGGTGGAAAGGAATATGGAGAAAAGGAAATGAAGGTTTGGGAATACTCAGAGGACAACAATAAAAAAGATTTGTTTGCGAAATGGAAAGAATAAACGTCCTATTAAAAAAAGAACAGAGTCAGTTAAAAAAGAAGGCATTGTGGGAGGGGGAAGGGGGAGAGGCAGTATTGGGATAATTAGAAGACATCCAGTAGAAAAGAGGTTTCTTTGGTCCAGAAGATGAAAGAAACAGAGCAGGATAATCAATGTGGAAGATGCGAAGATACCAATGTTCCCTGGAGAGAAAGGGAACAGTTTAGATGCTCAATGACAAAACCTGAATTTGAGTCTAATATACATGGCTTGCTGGAATCCAGTTTATGTAAATGTCCCAAGAACTGAAGAGGAAGACAAACTAGCAAACGATAACGACTTTTGTGTAATGACTTTTTGCCTCATATCTAAAGATCTCTCGGGGATATTTGGTAATATTATTGGAATTCTGTGTATCAGAATAAGATGAAGGAGATCACAAGTGTTACACCTCCATAGCAAGGTGTGAAACTGCCCTGTATCGCCCAAGAAGAACTGGACACCGTCTTTCAATATAGGATTTCCTGATGAGTGTCTGTCAGGTGCCAGCCTTCTGTGACGTGGTCAGTTGTACGGAAGGTAAAAACATACTCAGTTGCGATTTGATTCTCTTCAAGAGAAAACTTGAATAGAGAGGGACATTTCGGATAAGAATTATCTTCTTTCAGATAGAATTCTTGAAGACTGAATGATTATTATTATTATTATTATTATTATTATTATTATTATTATTATTATTATTATTATTATTATCACTTGCTAAGTGAAAACCCTTGTTGGAAAAGCCTGATGCTATAAACACAGGGGCCCCAACTGGGAAAATAGCCCAGTGAGAAAAGGAAACAAGGAAAAGTTAAATATTTTAAGAGCAGTAACAACATTGAAATAAATATTTCCTATATAAACCATAAAAACTTTAACAAAACAAGAGGAAGAGAAATAAGATATGATTGCTGAAGCTTAAAATAAATATGTTAATAAAGTTTATGCCTTAACACGGAAGTAGCGTTACGTCTGCATGAACATTTGAGTAATACTGATACATAAATTTAAATTCTTGTATAATTTATCCTTTGCGATTTAATGGATTCTAAGAATATTGTTTTTCCTTGAAATATTGCTCCTTTTACGATACTCACTTTAAATCCCAGTGTGTCGAGATTTAATGTCAATTGTTACATACATTATGTAACATTCTGGGGAATACTGTAAACTGGATTTTAGATGCAGTCAGTATATACTATGTTTTGTATGTATGAATATATATATATATATATATATATATATATATGTGTGTGTGTGTGTGTGTGTGTGTGTATCGAAAAAAACAAATACTGCTGTTTCTAGTCCACTGTAGGACAAAAGCCTTGGATATATTTGGGATTTGACCAATATTCAGTGCGAATTGGTAATGGTGGGAGATTTTCTTGTGATTACTCACAGTAAACCACCTTAGTATGAGTGGCTCTGACAAGTAGAGCATTACAGATCATACTGATACTCAAACACTTTCACCATTCTAAGGTATGTATGTATGTATGTATGTATGCATGCATGTATGTATTTGTGTTTTTGTATAGGCTATGTGTTGTAGGGATATGTGAGCGTATTGCAAGAGGGTTCAAAGCACGAAGACAAATAAGTCTCTCTCTCTCTCTCTCTCTCTCTCTCTCTCTCTCTCTCTCTCTCTCTCTCTCATACACACGTAGCTGTAACATTGTTATCATTATGAACTTTTTGGGGAGAATATAGATCAAAGATATTCATGAATGAATTAAACTAATTATTGCAAAATTATTGATTTTATAATTCCAGCAATAAATGAATTACGTATGTTTACAAGACTGGATTACGTGATAACCATTATTTATGAATAAATGAGATCCCAGATGTGGACTTTATTTGGCAATTGTGGGCATAAATTTGTGGGCGTCATATATTTCATGAAATGGGCGTTGCTTCCAAAAATCCTATGTTGTATTTCATGAACATAATCACTTGTTCTTTTATGATATTAGTAAAAATGGTAAATGAAGTTTATTTGCTTGTAATGGTGAAGGATTTATTGCTGCAACAGAGGCACGTCTCATTCCTTGCTAATGAACTATATTGACTTTGGCTTTAGTTTGTTATCATCCGAACAGTATCAGCTGTTTTGATCATTCATCCATTTCCACGTAAAGATAAGACACGGTGAAAATGTAAACAAGTTGATTACTTGATTATATTTCTCCTCCTAAAAGAGAAAACATTTAGAAGAGTAATAAATAAATCTTATTAACAGTGTAGCAGTATATGTTAAAATCACTAATTGTGTCTAAATAAAACAATTTTTATAATCTGTAATAATAAGGTATAAACAAAATAAGGGAATCCTATTTTCTTTTTTCTGAGTCTTTACCTGAGGAAATGGACGGGTGAGGGACCAATTCTAAATGAGTTTCTTTACTGTAAGAGTTTTCATTCAGAAGTAATAGTCAGTTTGATGAAGAAAACATTCTTCACAGAATATTGTGTTGCTCAATTATTCCAGTTGGAAAAGTGTGGTGATCTCATTACCTTGTGTGATTTTCTCCTTCTTAGTAAACAGCTCAATATTTGATTTTATTGAGCAATCTTTTAAGACGGTCTTTGACAAAAGAATGGAATTTATTGTACATTTTTCTTCTGGGAACGGCCTGCTCAAGTATTGTATTAATAGCAACTGTAAACGTAGTAAGAAATGATAATAATAATAATGATAATAATAATAATAATAATAATAATAATAATAATAAAAATTATAATAATAATAATAATAATAACTGGAGGAACTCCATCCTGATACCCTGTTCGCCGTTATATGGAAAGGAAAACTTTCATTTTATTATAACAATCACAACTACCTCATCTTAAAAAGACCATTCATGTTCCTTAAAATCTACCATCTCCCAGAGAGAGAGAGAGAGAGAGAGAGAGAGAGAGAGAGAAGAGAGAGAGAGAGAGAGAGAGAGAGAGAGAGAGAGAGAGAGATTGATTAATTGATTTAAAGTTTTCAAGAGAGAGAGAGAGAGAGAGAGAGAGAGAGAGAGAGAGAGAGAGAGAGGGGGCTGTTTTATGTTTGACTGTCGTGCGTTTGAGGCCCCATTCATTCACTGCAGTCGAAAACTTTACATCTGAAAATATTATTATGTTCTTCCATAGGATTAGATCCTTGGCGTCATCGTCATAGTGGGTTGTCCTCCTGAAGCTTTTACTAGGAAACTTGTGCCTCGTAATTAATGAGAATGCTTTTCATTGGATGTTTATTGGACTTGATCGTTAATAACCCTAGCAGTAATGATGGAAGTTGGAAGGATATTAATGCCTTTGCAAATAGTTGCTTTGGTTTCTTGTGATATCCTCTTTTTAATAACTTGGAGTAGAGATAAGCAATGTAAGACCAAATGGATATATCCTTTTCCGAACATTGCTGAGGGAAGAGAATGTATCAGTGGCATGATGTTATCTGAAGTGTGACTGAATTAAAAGGAGAACCTTATAAAGGGCTCATAATGTGCGGTTATACTTTGAATATCAGAAAGATGACTGATTTTATTCTCATAATGCTTTGACCTCTCTCTCTCTCTCTCTCTCTCTCTCTCTCTCTCTCTCTCTCTCTCTCTCTCTCTCTCTCTCTCTATGTTGGGTAAATGAACACTATGACTGAGCTTACCAACAGAAAGGTTTCGGGGAAAAAATAGTTTAGAGAACACCGTTGCTTGAGATTGCAAGTTCGCTTTGTTGAGGATTCTAATGATGTTGATATGACTAAAGCAATGTTCAGGATTTAATATTTATTTATTTATTCTTTATTGACAAAACTTTATATACATTGTAATACAATATTATATTTAGTTTACACAAAACAGTGGGTTTTATTCTGTAACAATTATACATTTTCCCCATTACATTATAAAATATTTTGTCCAGAAAAATTATATTTTCTTCCATAAAGAAATATAAATCTATCAATCAACCATCACAACAAACCCCTCATACATCAACACCAAAACAAAACAAATATTTAATTATAATTCAAATATATACTGGCACAGGTCAATTACGTGGTTTTCTTCTCCAAACAGTGCGTCTAAATGTTCGTATAATTAAGATTACTAAATTTCTGCCTCTTCGATCGTGAAATTGTACATTCAATTAGGACATGCACTTCATTCTGCACTGTCTACGAATCACAATTACACACTTGCAACTCCTTTGGAGTTCCACTCCACCTTCCCGTCTCTATTCTTAGGTCATGGGACATTAAACGTAATCTCGTGAAGGCAATTCGCATATAGTCTTGTACATAAACATTTTCACTGTACACTCTATGCCTTTGCAAGGATCTATCTAAAATTTCTCTGTACGTTTAATATTTTGTTGCTGTTTCAGGTTTATTACGGATTTCATTTTTCATTTGGTCAAGGCTTGACCTGATGATGTTATCAACCAGACAAGAATTAAAAAATGTGTAACCGGGTGTATTTTCACTTCTACAAATTTCATAAATATAGTGGAACGGTTCCTCCATATCAATGTTCGCCATTTTCTTTTCTAAAAAACGTTTCCTTCTTACTTGACCTTCACGATTAAAAGACTCAAGGTCACTCTCCACTAAGCACAATGTCATAGGCGTATTATTTCTGACCCCCAATAAGCATCTAACAGCCTGGTTGTATATCCTCTCCATACATGTAACATTGTTTGTAAGCCAACTCTCTGCACTATAAAGTAGTGAGGCTCCTAACGCTGCTTTGAACACTTTGACTTTATATGCATATGGCATAGTTGTATTGTTATAACAGAATATTGAGAACTTGTTAATGGTCTTTGCATTTTCAATTTCATGTTGTTTGAGCACTGATTGCATTTGCCATCGCCCGTAAACCATGCACCAAGATACAAATATTTTTCACAATGGTCTATCTTAACATTATTTATGACTAGAGACTCTTTATCTCTTGCATTTCCATTTATTACAAAAAACTTAGTCTTTTTTCGTTAACAATCATCCCATATAAGTTACAGTAATCCAACATAATCCCAATTTCCTCAAAACACTTTTCTCTTGATGTACTTGAAATAACTGTGTCATCCATCAATAATAGCGTATGCGTTGTCCCTAAAAACCCATCTGTGCCAATTCCCTCTTTTATCATTTTAACCATTTTGTCTAGTTAGATAGTAAATAATAAACCGCTTGTTGGAGCACCCTGACGTATTCCAACAGTAGATATAATCACAGCTGATTTCAAGACACTTTTAGTACAAACATAGATCTTATGAATGGCCATTAACATAGTCTTACCACAAACTTTCTCTTTTAGGCACTCAATTAACTTATCTCTTGGAACACGGTCGTGTGCTTTACTAAAATCTACAAATACAACATACAGCTTCTTTTTCTTAAAAATTGCGTAGTCCATCATAAGCCTCAAAGATAATATTTGTTCGATACACCCTCTACCCTTTTTGGCTCCAGCCTGACATTTATCTATACCAACCCACAGATTTAAACGTCTCACCACCAGTGCATCATAAAATTTTGCGAAAGTGTTCATTATGTTTATGCCCCTGTAATTCCCACAGTCCATTCTATTACCTGTTTTGAAGAGTGTAACTAACCTGTCATGACACCAAGCAAAAGGGTAAATAGAATTACAAAATAAAAAGTTACAAATGTTAAGGAAAAAGCTCAGCCAAGTCATTGGCAAAAGCGACAATATACCAGGGTACACACCAACATAGCTTTTCCCCTTTTTCATACTTTTCACTGTCATGTCTATCTCTTGATAAGTGAATGGGTCGTCTAATATAGGAATGTTAGGTGACGAAGATATATCGAGTGGTTGGATATTGTTTGCAAGATCCATGTTCTGCACATTCATATTTCCTTATTACGAATCTTCGTCATTTTAGTTAATTTTCTCTTTTCATTTTCGCTAAAAGTAATTTTGGTACTACATAAAATTTTTTCGGATACTCTGGGTCTGTCTTATTGTGACCCATTGCCACTGAGATCAGATTTCTGAGATTCACTTGAGCACCAAGTAAACAAATATAAGAATATCTTGGCTTATTGTGTGGAACAACAGGTTCTATTTCATGAACATGAACAACCTAACTTCAATGATGGATTCTATGAACAAAAGCATTAGTCGTTTTACAATACTTTTATGTGCAATGTAATATTTCGATCACATAATTTCCATCAGTTAATGTTATGAAATATAAGTAATATAATCTATCAATGCAATACACATATTGATTATTACCAGCGTTAAAGGGAAGTTTCATAACTATCAAAATTTGTAATGAAACCTGCAAAAGGAAAGTTTTTATTTAAATCACATAATAGATTTTCAGCACGTAATAAATGACGTCACCAAACATAAGTAATTGTGTTATTCTTGAATGAAGTCTGTTTTTACAAATATTCCCACATTAACTAATCAGTAGTTAGACAATCAGGAATAACGGAAGATAGATTTTGTTTGGCTTTTGCCTATTATATTTTAAATCGTCTCCCTTTACTAGCGCAATTGTCTTTCTTTCCCCCTCACATATATTTATATGAAATTCTTACAAACTTTCCAGGAAGGGAAGAACAAATTTGGAAAGTGGGAACAATGATTCACTTTTTGCCTAAAATTGTCATAAAGGATTCCTCACCAAATTACGGGTCTAAATACCACCCCCCCCCCCACCCCCACCAAAAAAAAAGAAAAAAAAATACAGCTAATTCTCTTTTCTCTAAATATATCTTGATATGATACTCATGTTTTATGGTTAAACTCAAAAGAGAAAATTGTAAGTCTCGTTTTTATTTTTTCAGGTCTCACCTGAAATGCAAATTGTCACATTTTTTGGATCTTTAAAATCATTTATTTTAATAGCTTTTTCCTTTAGGATTTCTGTTTATATTTACATTCATTTACACAAGATTCTTGTTTGTGTGCTATTCGATATAAACTCTCATTTTTATAAGTGACCACGTCTATAAATGCATTCACGTGTGAGCCATATTTAGAATTAACTTCTTCTATTTCCTTTCGTTGGTCGTTTTATTTGACTCTTGTTTGTCAACAGACTTAGAAGAGTTTGTCGAATTTTCCTCTTTCTTTTGTTTTCCTCAAGTTTCTGTCTCCTCTTTTCATTTAAATTCTACATGTTTTTAGCAGACACTAAACGCAAGTTAGACCACTTCCTCTTAGGCATGATTAGTTGCCAAAAACTAGCAAAAAACACTATATAAACAGACGTTAGCTGATTGAGACTGAGAGCACATGTGCGGACACACCAATTCACTATATTGATCGGGTAAGCAATGCCTTATAGAGTCAATAGTGAAAGTGAAAGTGAAAGTGTGTGCTTTCACGTAGAAAGGAAAAAATATCGTACTGTAAAAAGCAAAATACAATCCAATATCAAAGAAACCAATTGCAAAATAACTAGGTCACTGGATGATAGGGCTGTCAGGTAGATCCTTGGATTAGCATATGCATGCACAAAACTGCAATTTTTACCTACTAAAATACTCCAGACTGCTTTCATCTTTCGTCAGGCAACAGTACACACCTCGAGGCTAAAGGAGAGCGGTAAAACTAAAATTCGTGATTTTGACCCAAAAATCGAGTTTCTTCCCTTAAAAGTATAAGAAATTATAATATATATAAAAGTAGTTCAGTTTTCATGATTTCCATAGAAGACATAATTACTTATGTATCGTAAACATAATTTATTCTAAGGTAATAATCAAAGGTGTCTGAATGATTTAATGAAACTGGCAGCAGGTGTGAAAGAAGGACGCTGAGGCTGAGTTAGAAAGACAGGTTGCATTTAGGGCATCGGTTGACACTACGGTCGACCTGTTATATACGAGAGAGAGAGAGAGAGAGAGAGAGAGAGAGAGAGAGAGAGAGAGAGAGAGAGAGAGAGAGAGAGAGTCATGGCATTCTCTTCCGGCGTTAAAGGTAGGACCTTGGTGGGGGGGCGGGCGGGAAATAAGACACAAGGGGGATTCATGTACCCTCAGAAATGAGGTTTATTCATCTTCCGATGTTTATTTGGTGATGTTAAACAGCATGAAGTCTCATAAAAGGATAATGTTTTTGTAGTATTTGATGCTTCCAGATGTAAATAGGTTCATCTTTTATTTGTGGGGCTTCGTTCAATTTACTTCATGATATACACAGTAATTTGGACACCCATGATGAGAAAATAAATATCTTAGAGAGAGAGAGAGAGAGAGAGAGAGAGAGAGAGAGAGAGAGAGAGAGAGAGAGAGAGAGAGAGAGAGAGAGAGAGTAATAGGTGCAATGAATAAATTAAGGAAAGGGTAAAAACGTATACTGCAGATGGAAGGTAATTGGTTTTCAAATGGAAAAGACAGATGTGAAATGACAACTAGATCTTCAGCACTTTTCAAAAGGTTTGAAAAATTAAAAGAAGACTTACAGGTCCTGGGAAAAGATTTTTTTTTTTTTTTTTTTTTGTATTAACACTTTTTGTCGGGCCCATTTTTATTGTGTGTTTGTTTTTTTCAATGGATGTACAGGTATTTTGTGCGCCATGAATAGGGAAATTTAAAGAATTCCAATTAATGGAAGTATTAAACGAATAATCATAACCCTCTCATCTTTAATGAGAAAATAGTAAAGTATTATAGTTATTCCTTAATACAACGGATTCCAAAATCGGAACCAAACTCATCATTTGAAGAAACATTATTTGTAACATTGATAATCGGGTTAATATCACCGAATGTTCATCCTTCATCTGTACTTCCGACCTGAAGCTCCGATTGAAGCAGAATTCGATCCATTTGACCAAACAATCTTCGGTTCAATAAAAAGTCTCTGGAAATAGGAAAACGAATTACATCTCTCAGAATTTGATAATCTTTTTATTTAATTAACTAAATTAATTAAAACGTACTAGAAAACCCTTTTATCTTCTACATACAATTGATATTATTCACATTTCTTGATCTGATTCATTGGTGTTTGCAAATAGGCTGAAGTGGATCACATGATTCAAATTGTGTGATGTAATGAGGTGAGGTTAGATGTGTCGCTGATAAAAACAGAGGGACTTTGTGGAACCACCTCCGACATCAACACTCTTTCAACATCACTGGGCAAACAAAATACAATCATTAACACAATAGTTTAATACAAGGTAACTGAGCGGGGAGTAGGCGAGAAACCATCAACAACACACCATTTTGAAACTACTTTAAGCTATAGTGGAAATCACTTGAAACTAGAACAAGCTTGACGTAAATAACTCAGAAAATTTACTTTACTCTAAAAGGAAATTTACTCCCCGAAATAAAAAAAAAAATAATTTCTTAAATGACCAAAAATACACAACCTGAAAAACAGGTACAAAAACAATAATGCAAAGGTCATTAACAGGAAAAATAAAACTAGGATTAAACAACCTAGACAACATACAAGATAAATCACTTAATCTTAACCAACACCAACAAGTACATGAGATATCTTTATCAAAATTTCACCAACCAATGCCAAATTAGGACAGTACCTACAGAAATCCTGCTAACCAAGGCAGGATATTTACCTAAACACACCTCAATTTAAAATATACTAGAAGGGGTGTTTACACTAACACACTGGAAAAACGAGCAGGGCAGCGTACCAGGGAGGCAAGGCTGGCCTATCCACTCCGTGAGAGTGCGTCAGGAATTTTATTTTCATTACCCTTAATTTGCTTAATTACTAATTTAAATTCCTGCAGTAACAAAGCCCAACGCAAAATCCTCTGGTTGTCCAATTTCATCCACTCTATGAACACCAGAGGATTATGATCAGTCCAAATCTCTACAGGAAAAGAAAAATTAGTAACATAATGCTTAAAATGTAATAGGGAACGGACCAGGGCTAAACCCTCCTTTTCAATGGTTAAATAACGTCTTTCAGCCGACATTAATTTACGGGTAAAATAAGATATGGGGTGTAACTCTCCTTCATTATCCCTTTGAAAAAGGACACCACCTAATCTTAATCACTGGCATCTACCACTATTACAAATGGTTTCTGAAAATCGGGGGAAGTCAAGATAGATTTAGACAATAAAATCGATTTAAGCTTATTAAAACCTTCCTCACACTGATCAGTCCAATAATATTTTCTTCCCTACTCTAATAAATTAGTCAGAAGTTGAGCAAGGTCTGAGAAATTCCGCACAAAGTGGCGATAATACAATGTCATTCCCAGAACTCTTCTCACCTATCTAACATTACATGGCCTTTTCAAATTAATAATAGCCTCGAGATTAGCTTGCTTCGGGGCTACTTGACCTAACCCAACCTCGTGACCAAAATAACAAACCTTGGCCTGCCCAAATTCACACTCGGCTAAATTAATAACCACTACAGCCGACCTAAGGGCCTCAAACTCCTTACGCAACCGCACCATATGCGTACTCCAGTCATTACTGTATACTACCAAATCATCAATGTAAATTTCGGTTCCCTTTAAACCACAAATGACCCTATTCATAAGCCACTGAAAAGTACACGCGGCATTCTTCATCCCAATGGGCATAACCCTACATTCATACAGCCCAAAAGGAGTTACAAATGCCGAAATTTCGCAGGTTCGGTCAGATAACAGAACCTGCCAACAACCCTTCAATAAATCTAGTTTGGTAATAAATTTGGCAGAAGCTATCTGGTCGAGACAGTCATCAATATGCGGCAAGGGGAAGGAGTCATTCTTGGTGTGTGCATTAACCTTACGATAGTCCACACACATGCGGAACTTCCCGTCAGCTTTGCCCACAAGAACAACAGGGGAACTCCAAGGACTAACAGAGGACTGAATGAGATCATATTCTAACATACATATAATTTCCTTCTCAACTAAATCCCTCTTTATTGGATTTAACCGGTAAGGACTTTGTTTAATAGGGGAAGCACAACCTACATCTATGTCATGGCAAAGGAAACTATTTCTACCAGGAGAGTCTGAATAAATCTGAAAAAAAAGAATATATTAAATTGGACATGTCCTTTCTTTGATGAGGATCTATATGCTTCAAACCTTCCTCTACCATTCCTAAATTCTGTACATTACTAAACAGTGCATCGGAGGAAACCTGATTCAATAAATCCGCCGAATCCTGAGGAGGCATTTCTACAGCTACAGCTACTGGCTCGGGTACAACTTTTGAGGGAACATCGGTCTTACCATGATAGGCTTTCAACCTGTTTATGTGGAAAATTCTACACTTTCTGCTTGAACCGGGAGCTTCAATCTCATAGTTCACCTCAGACAACTTCCTCAAAACTTTCCACGGACCCTTATATCTAGGTTCAAGAAAATTGTCAGGGTCCATACTCAAAACCAACACCATTTCCCCCGGTTCAAATGAACGGGCTTTAGAATTTCTCTCATAAACAACCTTCATTTTATTTTGCGCATTACCTAAATTATCCCTCGCAAACTTCCAGGCGCTAACCATGCGTTTCCTTAAATCATCCACAAATTCCCCTACCTTTATTTTCCCCCTTCGATCGGCACCAAATGCTTCACAAAAAAATGTCCAAAGGACCACAGACTTTGTGACCAAAAATTGGGTCGTAGGGGGCTACACCGGTGGAGGCATTGGGATGATTCCTAATTGCAAACAGGGCTAGTGGAAGTTCCTTGTCCCACTCACTGCCATGGGCATAATAATTTTTCTTAAATATAGACTTGAACGTTTGGTGGAACCTCTCCACCACACCCTGACTCTCGGGATGGTATGAAACACTTGTAATGTGCCGAATGGCCAGTTCAGCACATTTACTCCTAAACATTTTACTTGTGAAATTAGTTCCACAATCTGTCTGTATAACCCATGGTGATTTTCCTTAGCGGATAAGCTTCGGGAAATCTAAAGGCTCTATCCATAATCGTTAAAATATACACAAAACCTGTTTTTGTCTTAGGTAAAGGACCTACCACATCTACTACCAATTCTGAAAAAGGCTGTCCTATAGCAGGAATAGGATTTAAGGGGGCCTTCGAAATAATCTGATTGGGTTTTCCTATTACCTAACAAACTTCACACTCCTTCACAAAATGTTTTACTGATAATTTCATCATAGGCCACCAACAATATTGGGTCAATTTGTGGAAAGTTTTCCATACGCCACAATGACCTGAAAGGAATTTTTCGTGAGCGAGTCTAACTACTGATTCCTGAAACTGAGAAGGGACCACCATTTGTTCGATCCGAGGAGTCTTACTCGGATCATCAGACGCAGGTCTACTAAATCGATACAATATATTATTGATCAACCCAAACCGAGGATTAGTTAGGTCATTAATATCCCCCAACTCAAAATTAAATTCAGCTTTCTGAGCCTTAATGAAAGCTGAACGGTCGCAGTCGGGTTTCAAAGCATTAATAACAATAGGATTATTCATTTCATCTACTGATCCGGGTCTTTCTACATCTACCTCTAAACTACTTAGTAACAAATCATCATCCTTATCTAATTCACCTGCTCTGGCCACAGCACGGGTTGTTACAGAAACAGGATAAGCCTCGATGGACAAAATGGGAAATAATTCACTGCCTTCCCTGTTAAGCATGTCATTTCCCAAAATACTGTCAGTACCATGTATAGGGATATTACCCACTACGGCCAACTCGGTAACCCTATCATATCCAGGGAAAGATAACCTAACCTCCACCAGTGGAGCAGATACTACAATGTTTGGGAACCCTCCCAGAACAACATAATTACCTGAATACGCTTTCAAAGCAGGTAAAGAGGTACCTAACACCAGACACCGAGCTGAGCCAGTGTCTATTAAAAACTTCACATTGATGGGGCCTGATTCAAGGATTATCTTACCCGGCCATACATATTTGTCAAAATGCAGTCATGCATTCTTAGGACTAGCGGAGGGATTATTACTATTGTCTACGCTACTGCTATGGGCGGTTTTTCACCCTTATCGCAAACATCAGAACTGGTGGAAATCAATGATACGGGATTCTGCCCATTTCTTTCTAGGTACCTTCTACGGGCATGGCATTGGTTCTGGAAGTGTCCTGGTTTGTTACACCAGAAGCAAGTTCTTTGACGTCCAGAACCCGGGTTATTAGGAGTATTGGACATGGGCATACCCCTATTACCAAAACCATTTTGAGGAGGAGGCCTTCCAGATATGCCCCCTTTATTACCACCTGAAAAAGAATTGGCATTATTTTTAAACATAGACGAGGAAGATTCTACTCTATTTACATTATCAAATACCCGGGACGATGGATCAGTTCTACCTGGATAACTAAAGCTACTGGTCCCCGAACGATGAGTCAACACATATTCATCGGCCAATTGGGCGGCGTTACTCACTTTCACTACCTTAACCTCCTCGAGATGAACTCGTAACTCTTGCTACAAGCCTCCTTGAACTTTTCAAGGAGCAACATTTCCCTCAACGACGCAAACAACACTAACTGACGACTCTTTATCCAGTCGTCGAACTGGTTCTCCTTAACCTGCGCAAATTCTACAAATGACTGGGAAAGGTGTTTGTTGTCATTTATGAATTTTAAACGGTAGGCCTCAGGTACCAAATCATATGCCTTAAGGACCAGTGCTTTGACTTTCTGGTAGTCAATAGCAATTCCTTCCTCCAAGGCATTATACACCCGGATTGCCTTGCCCACCAACCTGCATTGGATCAATACAGTCCACATTTCCGAGGGCCAAGACGATCGGGTAGCAACTCGCTCAGATGCCTTGAAGAACTCAGGGATGCTCTTTTCGTCGAACACTGGCACCAACTTCAGAGCGGCACCCAAATTAAACCTGTCATTATAATTTCCCTTAGGGGAACTGATCATATTGGTCTCCTGCAACCTAACCATCTGCAAATTAATATTAGGCATCTCTAACTCGTGACGCCTTGCCCTCTCCTTCTCCTCAAATTCTAATTTCTTTAACTCAATTCGTTTGCTAATTAATTTAAATTCTACTTCCTCCTTGGATTCTCCCAACACAGGAACTGACACTAGAGGTTCCTCAGGCCTAGGATAAATGGTTTTGGTGGAACCACTACCTTTGTGTATATCGGAGGGACCTTAAAAAATAATACCTGTGTGGGGAGGATCATCAAATAACGTTAGCCCCGCTTTCAGGCTCGCAGGTTCATCCTCTGAATAGGCCTCAAAAATACTACCTTCCCCTTCACTATCATCTCTACTTCCTTCAATTAAATTTTCAGCCTCCGCTAAATCGTGAGAAATCCTATCACGAATGGCCAAAAGGACTTCTCTCTTAGAGCCTGCAGGCTTCAGCGGAAGATCAAACCATTGTGCACATACTACTAAATGTTTTCTACTTAACACCATCAAATGATTAATACAGTCGACCGAACCTAAAAATTCGGCCGGATCAAATACAAAATCCTCCATAGTAATAAATATATCAGGGGAGAAAGGTAATATAATATAATCACTACAAAAATATTGAAAAATAAACTAAGTGCCATTCAACTGACCAAAACACTGAGCAGACCTGAGAACAATCCAGTCACGGTCACCAATTTGTTACGACCCCTGGGAGGTGTAAATTAAGTTCTTTCAATGATTGTTGTCATTAAAAATTAACTCAGGGCTGAAGGTCAGAGGAAACAAAACACTCAATAAACTTTACAATATTTAATACTTAAATCTAACAAATATACAAGTCAACCTTGTCTGACATTACAAATACCACAACCAGACAATCAAAAATAACCAATACACATAAACCTGAATCACTCTGGATTCCCTATAATTAATGAGCTAAGGCTCAAACAAAGATATAGTAAAAATAAATAATTAACCTAATAGGAGCCTTAAACTTTACATGGCCAGACCAGACATTAACCTTAAACTAAATAGTAGACTAAAAAAAGTCTTAGCTACTAAGCACATGAAAATAATTATGATTAATTTCCCTATTATAAAACAACACAGCAAAGCTGCCTTTAACTATTTTCACCGGGATAACCGTACCTATGGTTACCACGACAAAAGAAATATGAAACAAGATATGCACATGAATACACTAACCTAATACAAAAATAAATACAAGGCTCCTCTCTTCTTAGTAAGAATAGATGAGGGGAGAAGCACAACTTAAGACGTCATCCGCTCTTCCTAACAATAAGTAAGGCTGGCACAGTATGCCAGGTTCAATAATCCGTTAACAAGCAAACAGAGATAATCTGCCTTACCAGGCAACGGCCTCCCTACGGGCCAACTCACGAGCTAGCAAGCTCCCAACATCACTGCAGCTGCAATAGGTAGCTGGGACCAGGTAGCCAGAGACTCGACCAACTCCCTGGGAATTCCCTCACGTCAGGAAACGGCTGGGCAGACTCCAGTCGCAAGTGACAGTAGCACCTGCCAGTCTCTGGAATACACTGTCGAAAAGCAAGGCAACACTCGAGTTGCAGGTGACAAGAGCACCTGCAGACGATAAACCAAGACAAAAATCCGTCCATCTATATATATATATATATATATATATATATATATATATATATATATATATATATATATATATATAGATAAATATATATATATATATATATATATATATATATATATATATATATATATATATATATATATATATATATATATATATATATATATATAGATAGATAGATAGATAGATATAGATATATATATATATATATATATATATATATATATATATATATATATATATATATATATATATATATATATATATATAATATAAAAACGTGACCGTTTCTAGTCCACTGTAGGTTAAAGGCCTTTATTCATGTCTAGGTATTTTCATCTTTTTTTGCTTTTGTTTTATAGTTATCTTAACTCAACAGCTTTCGTCCGAAGACGCTATTTTCACCGTAGAGTTTAGTGACTAATTCAAACAAACAAAAGATATTAATTTTTCTTAACTTTGAAAATTATACAAATTTTTATCCATGTTTCTTGATCTAAATTAAACTTCGATAAAATCTATGCCTTAAAATCAGCTGAGTTAGATTTTACTGATTAACATTTGCAATGTACCTACTTCAATATATCATGTTTTACAGGTGAATTGAGAATTATTTATATAAAGTTTATACTACTACTGACTTTAAGGACTCATTCACTACATATTCTATAAAATCAACATTTATCAATCATCATAATTTCAAAGCTTATACAATAGGTATATTTCAAGCAAGTTAACATGTGCAATTTTAGCGGTTTTAACTGTTATTAGGTGTCCATGAATTCTTTTTTTTCCAGATCCCAATCGATATATATATATATATATATATATATATATATATATATATATATATATATATATATATATATATATATATATATATATATATATATAAGGCAAATATTTGATATTGCTAGTGTTTGATTGTTTTATTCAGAATTTGTTTTTTTTTTTTTAATTCGATAATCTGTCTTTAGGCTTGTTGACACAGATTCTTATAGGTCTTTCTATCATGGCGTCTGCGTCTAGGGAAATTGTCCCCGAATTTGGAAAATCTTTTAAATTTAGGGACAAGTTTTGTTTTATCAGTATGCTGTATTAACCCCAATCGATCGGGTTTCATTGTAGTGTATTACAGGGCAATGTATCCTAGGAAAACAACTACTTTTTCTTATAGAAAAAATTACGCTCTCCCCGAAAATGACACTCGTTCCCATCGCAAATTAATAGTTTCAGAAATATATGTACATCTATATCTTCCAGTAATGGGGGACCCCCAGTGGGAACTTGGTGTTTTGGGTGGGGTAAACATACTGGGGAATCGATATATAAACGTAAAACAAACCTTTTCTTCTCTATACATTACCTTCTTGAAATTATAATAACCGGAGGAAAATACAAAACAGTATATCTGCATAAACTTTGGAGGCGCCGTTACAAAGATTGTGTCACGAAAAAATACAGTAACCAGTGCTGCCAATGTCCGATGTAGATCAAATGTTATTTTGTGACCTGTCATACTACCAGGCTAGGTTAGGTGGGTTTGTTAGGTTCTGTTCCCTTTTTGTACTTTTTATATATTTAGTAAAACTTATATGGAGAAATTATTTAAAATACATATGGAAATATCTATCATTACTATCTTTAGTAATGTCAGCGTGCCGTTGGTAACTCTGTGTACCATACGTCAACGTTGGTAACAGTGTGTATTATTGGTAACGTTGCTAATGTTATCGTTCGTTCGTAACAGAAGTGACACCGTGCAACTCAAAGTTATCCGAATTGGTTGATCTGTTTGTTTCCCATTGAAATGAACATCAAATTCGGTTAAATCACGTTATTTACTGTAGGAAAACAATTATATATCGTTTCCCCAGTATGTTTTCCCCACCCAAAACCCCGAGTTCCCACTGGGGGTCCCCCATTATCGTAGGATATAGATGTATATATATTTCGGAAACTATTCATTTGCGACGGAAACGAGTGTCATTTTTGAAGAGAGCGTAATTTTTTCTATAAGAAACAGTAGTTCTTTTCCTAGATTTCATTGCCCTGTAATTCACTACAAAAATACCCCAAATCGTAGTGTTCATGGTTAAAAAAAAAAAAAAAAAAAAAAAAAAAACTGAAATCAAATACTATGTATACTGAAATTATTTGATACAATAGTATATATAAGAACATGTTCTACATTGTGTTGAAGACTGCTAGGGAAAATTTTACATCTTATTTTGAAGAGTTGGCTGTAATACACTACCACCATCGTTAACATCTTGGTCATTTCACCCAAATGCGCGAGAGAAATGAGTCTGACGAATCACATCGGAACATATTATGCCAAATCAACCCTCCAGGGAAGAGGGTACTCAATAATACTATCAGATAACCAAAAAGTCATGAACCATACCAACCTAGGTTGTTTGTTGTTGTTGTTGGGGTATTAAAGCCAACACTTGTTGTTGGCTGACCATGCTAGGTACAATCAACTTGAAAAGTTTCTTTTTAGAATTTTGATTTCCTATTTTAAAACTATTTATGTAAATTTCAACTAAATCTTTCACATGATATAGAAATTTTTCATTGAAAATTTTTGAAAATAATTATAACCACAAAAACATATTCTTACAAGGTTAAATAGCCAAAAATATTTGAAAACACATCATTATGATGATAAAATATCTGACCCAAACTCGTCAGAAATTTGCGAAATATTGGAAGTTCGATTGGAGGAAGCCTTTCCTGCTCCATCGGTAATCAATAAGTAAAGAAACTGAATGATGGAATACAAACGTGAAAACTTTATTCCCGTTGACTATATAGAAGATTGATTAATGCAATTTTCTACAGATTTTGCAGAAAATAGAAGAACTCGCAGCACAGTTTTCTTTCGTTTCTATCATGACTTTCGAGGTGGACTAAATGAAATCTAATACTATATCATCCCTTTATTTAAGTCTAAATATTAATAATTGTTACATTTTTAATCTCACAAACTTTTAATATCAGATTTAGAGGGAGAAAGAAAAGATAGCAAATTGTGAAAAACTATAATAATTATAGATTATTTTCTTCCTCATTTACAGTGGCAATTCCGTTATATTGAGAGAGAGAGAGAGAGAGAGAGAGAGAGAGAGAGAGAGAGAGAGAGAGAGAGAGAGAGAGAGAGAGAGAGAGCAAATGGTTCTGTTCTCTATTTTTGTTTTTTTCCGTAGGTTCTGAATGATGCTTATATAAGTACCAACAGTATTCTTGTAGCTCCAGGTAAAACCAATTCCAAAGAAAATCCTACGGTCTGGCATGAAAAATTGAATACATACAAAAGAATTAAGTGGCATTCATTGGCTGTTGCAGTTGATACTTCTAGGTAATCACATCTATGAATAGGTACAGACATGTTTGTAATTACAACCTTAAATTAATGAGGTAAGTAAATTACCGAGTTACTTAACACAAATGAGTCAATTTTAACATCCAATATTGCATTACCGCTTCGAACAAAAAGCAACACATCGACCCCTTTTACTAATCATTGGTATTTTGCATAGCTAAAACGCACTTACCAGAGCTCAAGAACACCTTCAGGGTAGACCTTTCTGGCTAAAAATGCTTGGTTATAGAATTGCCTTTGTTCGTTAAAGGATACCACAAATATTACGCCCAAATACACCTCTTTGTCTATCAAATTAGGGACTTAATCATTCTCGAAAATGGCCAGTGGGCGAGTTTTATGGACGACATGACCAAATGCTCAGTAGTATCCTCTTCCTCCCTATACAAAACACAAAGGGTATCCTTATCATTCCTGTTTCTATAATTTTCTTTCAATTCTCGCAATTTAACCTAGTTTTCATAAATACTACTGTCACATTAGTGTCAAGTTCACCTATGTAGTCTCTTCTGCCATTACTACTCGAAAACCTCAGTTTGGTCATCTCTGCTTTTCTTGCTTCTATTTTTCTTTCAATTTCATTTGCCACTTTGCTTTTTGTTTCTTTGTAAATTTCTTGTTTATTTATACTTTCTTACTTCTTAAATTTTAATATAATATTCATTGCATATTTCTTTAATACATTTTCTCCAACATTCCCCATATGGTTCTCTTATTTGATCTTCCACTACTTTCTTAACTAGCCATTTGTCATCTCATGTTATGAAATAACATCACATTTTTCATACTGTTTTCTATTTTCAACTGGCCGTATTCCTATTTCTGCTATTAGCCCCCAGTATGGTGTAGTAGAAACCTGTTTAAACATTCCTTTCATAATTTTGTACTGTTTACTCTCTAGTTCTTTCATTTCTTTTTCTTTTATTACACCCCATGTCTAAATATTTGATAAACATTGTAGGTACTGTCGTGAATTTTCTCCGACTTATTGTAATTAATGAATCTAGGCCCGATGGAATGGGCCGATGACAAGACCTTGAAGAGGTTTGCTTTCCAAAACTATTAAGGATTCAATAAAATATGATCACAATTTTCAAATTTATTACAAAAATAACCATTTGATAGAGAAATAACACACAATAACACTTTAAGCCAATTGAAAAATAGAACTGTCACCCTTAGGGGGCCTGCAACATGTGCTCATGAAACAAAGAGTCAACGTTGGACTAAAAAAAAGACTAAATTTTCACAATTACGACAATTATTCCTTGGTAAATCACCTACCAAGGTTCACAGGCGTCTTCTGATGCATGAAACCAATCCCCAGTCACAGGGATGACAATTTTACAGAGCGATATAAAGTTAAATATAAAACTCACAAAAGGAACCGAGCTGGTATCACAGTAGCAAGGAGCTGGAGACAGAGAGACTTAACAAAAGTAAAACTTACTGGGTTGGGGTCTAGGCAGGAATGAACGAGCATCGTACTGGACAGCTCCGAGGAAAACTACGATCTCCTGCGCTAACTAAAGTATCCTTGGGAGATGCGAGGGAATTTTTACGTTATTTATTCAATAAGGGATTTTATAAAGCTTCTTTATCGACCACAAGACGGAGAAACTATCAAAGTCTTACTTCAGATCAAAGGGTAAACTTAATACTTCGACTGAAGGCCATAATTTGCCGTAATCCAACAAACTAGAGTCGTTGGCTCTAAACATATACATCGATATTTTTATCGTGGTGAAATGGTATAATATCATTTTTGTAATTCGTAAATAATAAATACTTTGTCTCTCTGACACCCGCTCCTTCCCCGCCAGGTGGTTTAATTTTACGCCACAATACCGTCAAATATTGGACAACATTCATTCGTAGCAACGCTCGCGAGATCTCCCAATCTTACCCCAATTTAACGCAACGTTCGTGGAGTTAAATGGCTTGGTTTCGAATGATCAGTTTGAAACTCACGACATCCTCCACACCTGAAATAAAGGGGGGTGAAACGTCGGTCAATTAGGCAAGACTAGACTCGGGGGAGGAGTAACACACACAATATACATCAACAGAATTATTACCCCGGGGCAATCGACTCTTACAAGCGTACACACAGAATGTCAATATAGGAAAAAATGTACATACATGAATCAATCAATAGAAAGGCAAATAGGCAATGGGCCTGCAATATCATCTCCTATGAGCAATAAGCAATGTATACATGCACAAGAATGGCAATACAGGAAAAAATGTACCCAAACATATAATACATACATGAATCAATCAATAGAAAGGCAAATAGGCAATGAGCCTGCAATGTCATCTCCAATGAGCAATAAGCATTGTATACATGTACAATCATAAATTGAACAAACTTATACATACATCAAATCATAAGGCAATCTGCCCTTAATCAATCAATGGAATCACCCTTCCAACACTGCCACACCTTGGCAATTACTCTAGGGGAAACAAGAGGGGGGGGGAGGTCCTGGTTCTGTACAACGCTCGATTTGTATGTACGAGAGAGACCCTCCCGTCCCCGCACTCCACACCCGACGCACTTCCAACCTCTATGGATTCAAACTCACCTACACTTACTTCTTTCCACCCTCCCTACCTACCAGAAGGGACTCTCCCATTTCCCTTTAGATGTCCTCGTTTTGGAGTAATCATTCCATCAAGTCTCACTGCTTCGCAGCAGCCTTTCTCAATGGGCCTGCAGAACATCCTTGTGCGCCCGTTGTCTCTGTCATTTTCACTCATCTCACTTACCGTATTGTTATCACTATTGGCGCCACTACTTAAGACCTCTGTCGCTGGTTGTCGAGATGTCATAGCCTGAACCATCTCCTGGTTGTCCCCAGACGTCTCAACGATCCCTGGTAGTCCTGCTGTCAAACTGTACGCACCCTTGATTTCAACGTCGCCATCGTCTTCTCCAACACCATCATCGTCATCAGAGGGGGCAATCTCCAGGGGAACCAGGTGGCTGACAGCTCGCAGCGACTCAACACCCTCGAACAACACCTTGGCTGAACGCACGACTCCGTCATCGTCAGGGTATGTCTCCACGACACGTCCATGGGGCCACGTAGCCCTTTTTTTATTTTTTTGCTCGACCAGCACGACGTCCCCAGGGTGCAGCTTGGAAGGTTCCCCAGATCGACAGTCGTGTCTAGCTCTCAGGGCACTCAAATACTCTTTTCTCCACCTCTCTCGGAAGGCCCTCAAAGAGTCTGTCAACTTCGAATAATGATCACGGAGCCTCCGGGAGGTGAAGGTCGCATAGACGTTGTCGTCTGGCAAGATCGGTGCCATGAGGTTGATTGGGCTTCCTCTCACTAAATGGGAAGGGGTGAGGACTTCATCCTCGCACTTGTCGCCGCTATACATTAGAGGCCTGTTATTAACCACCGCCTTGGCCTCCTTCACTAGGGTTAGTACGTGGGCGACCGGCAGGTACTTCTTCCCGAGGGCTATCTGGAGGGCTCGTTTTGTCACTCCGATTAGGCGCTCAAAGAACCCACCTTTCCAAGATGCACCGGGCGTCTGAAAACGCCATTCAATTCCAGTTTTCCTCAGGAACTGCTGGACTTCATCCTCTTCATAAAGTCCCTGAAGGAGGTTGCTGGCAGTCTTGAACGTTTGATGATTATCAGATGTGATGAAAGACCGTGGGTAGCACAAAAGCGACGTAAGGCTAATACAAATTCCTCCGCTTCCAGGGAGGGTCAGAAATAGAGGTACACAGCCCTGCTGGCCATGCAAGTCACGATCAGTATGTAGCCTGGCTGCGTTTCAGTATGTATGAGTGCTGTGTGGTCCACTCCGACTGCTGTAAAGGGCTTCGTTAGGTTGATCCTTTTCTTCGGGGGGGGGGGGGTGGTGGCTGTCTCAGCAGGGGCTGGAAGGCTAGCACGCATTCTAGACACTGCGCACGGTCCGCCTCGCAACGGAACGTAGGCCCGGCGACCAGCATTTCTGTCAGAAGATACCGATTAGTGTATTCACACCACAATGTAAATGCAAACTATGCAAATATCTTAGATAAGCCCTAACTAAGTGCCCTTTGGCTAGCAAAAGAATTAAAGGTTTCATTTCCTCTAATTGGGACACTCATCCCATAATGCAATCTAACTTATCATCTAACACTATATTTAATTGTCTGACAAAATTAGTAACTTCACGAAGGAGTCTGACTCCACCCTCCAAGTAAGCATAGACTGTAGGCAAATAATGTTTTTGCTCTAATTGGAAAACAATACTGAACGAATGCCGTTTTAATCTGGTAAATTTTTGGATTATCCCAGCAACTCTCAATAAGAATCGGAACTCTACTTCCCTCTGTAGAATTTCCCATATCTCTCCTGGTGGAACAGGTCTTATTTCCTCCCTCATTTCTTGTACCGCCGCCACTACAGTTCTTTCATTGGTTGGATCACCCTCCTTGTAAAGAACAGGCTCTCCAGTGGTCCTTAGGAACTCTGGACCGTTCTGCCAAAGAGGGTTATTTAGCAGTTGTTGCGTCGTTGCTCCTTTGGACTGGACATCAGCAGGATTCTGTTTGCTTGGGACATGGCTTAGACTGAAACGGCAAACCTGATGAAGAAAAACAATCTCCGCCACTCTGTTAGATATGAACACGACGTTTTTGTTATCTTTGGCATTGGGAGATGCTACCAATGCCAACGTGACCTTACTGTCGGTCCACATGACTATCTCTTGTGGCTCTAACAGCTCTTTGAGTGTCCTGGCTAATGTGCAGCCTAACAACAATGCTAATAGTTCTAGCTTGGGACTTGTCAACTTGTTCATCCCCCTTGGAGTGATCCTCATTTTACTAGTGAGTAGGCTTACCTGATTGCAATTGTCCCTAGTATATGCTACTGCGCCGTATGCCTTACTGCTGGCATCGGTGAATACAGGGAGCTCTAAACCTTTCTTGCTTACCGCTCTTGGAAATGTGATATTGCTCACCGCTTTCAATTCGTACTAAAACTCACTCGCTTCTCTAGCTTTCTCTATCTTTAACACGTCATCCCAACCTACGTGATCCTCCCATAGTTGTTGGAGGAAAAGCTTTCCTCGAAGAAATAATAGGCTTATCAAGCCTAGAGGATCATAAATGGAGACAAACATGGAAAGTACCCTACACTTCGTAGGTACCCATCCCTCCCCCAAATCACTGATTCTCTTACTTTCTTTCACACACAATTGGTGGAGGTCTCGGGTCCATCGCAGCCCAAGTACACTCACATTCACCGGCTCACTCCACTGCTTCTCGCTATCGAAGGCTAAGTTATTGGATGCCCAACCCTTCTAAAGGCATACCAGCCCCTTTTAAGATCTTATTGACAGATTCATGCTCCTGCCTCATGCTCTCTACATCCTCGAAAGTACTAAGATAATTATCTACGTAAAAGGGCTTCGCCAAATCTGGCCTTCCTTCCCTTTCAAAATGACAATTTAAAACTTGTTGCAACAAAAACGGACTCGCCGTGATGCCGAAGACCACGACTCTAAAGGCGAAGGTGAGCGCTCAACCTGCTACCTTGCGCCACAGAAATCATGTGTATTTGGCATCACGAGGATCTAACAAGACACTGTGGAAGGCCTTGCTGATGTCGGCTAACATGGCATATTCCTTGAACCTGAACCTTATAAGCAAATGATATGCTAATTCTACTAGATTGGGACCAGGTAAGAGGCATTCATTCAATGATTTATGACCCTTAGATTTTGCCGAGGCATTAAGCACGATTCTGAGGGGGTTGTGCGGCTATCTTTCTTAATTCCAAAATGTGGCATATAACACCCTTCAATCTTGGGTTCCTTTACTTCTGATATAAAGCCTGCTTATAGGTACTTATTTATCACTCCCTAATACTGATCAAAATATTCCCCGTCCTTCCTGAACTTAGTTTGCAATGATTCTAACTGCGCTACAGCGTCTCGATAGTTCATATCTGGCCTAGCATCCGACCCGAATGGTAGGCTAACCTGATATCCCTCAGGCTTCTTTAAGACACTTTGCGACACCTTTCGCATGGCTTCCGCTTCGCGAACAGTATATTGCTCCGATGGGGCGATACCAACATGGTCCAAACGCCACCACTCATCTACGTCAAACTGGTTTGGTTCACTCACAATTCTACAGACTCTGAGCGTTTTCACATGTTCGATCTTCTTTCCTTCCAATAGCCACTACGGCACTTTCCCATATGGCGACATACCATTATGGGTCAAGAAAAGAATTATCCCATCAACCTTCTCGATGCCTATGATGAAGTAGCTAAAATAATCGGCCCCTACTAAAATGTGGACATTTTTAAACTCATCGGACTTATTCTCTGGATCGGCCAACGTGACTCCCTTACTCAACAGATGCTGTCTGACTTGTACATAACCAGCGTTATGTATTGGGACGTCAACGTTCTCGTGTGCCACCAGCTTCATTCGTACTATTCTTTTTCCCATCTCTACCCTGCAGCTTACGACATCATATTGTCCGCTTATTTCTGGGGAGCCAAACGGAGCTATGTTCAATGCCACCCTTCCTACCATCGGTAGGCCTAATTGTCTCGCTGTTTTCGCGGATATGAAGCTCTTTTGGCTTCCCGTATCGAGAAATAAGCGGACTCGCTTGCTACCTTGCTTATGATTGATTTCGGCCATAGCCGTTGGCAAGATTGTACATGGGAGGTCCACATCGGACATCTGTGCGATCTTTGCACTTTTGCACTGTTTGGATTCCACTTTATCTTTAGATGGACGAGGGGCAGTTTCGTGCTGTCGAGGCGTCGCATTTACTACGGGGCGGGACGTTGTAGACTGACTATTACTATTACTATTACTTGGAACTGATTGCGGTCGTTTTCCCACATTATAATTATCACATATGGCTGTGTGGTGGTTACCATTACAATTCTTATAAGAGTTAGGGACGGGACACTTATCACTTCGATGACCAGACTTAGTGCAATTGAAACACAGGCCCTTCTTTAGCAAAATGTGACGTCTGACAGCCACATCAGTTACTTGGCGGCATCCGTGAGGCGGGTGCCGTTCGTTACAAAAGGGACAAGAATTATTCTGAACGGGTTTCGACTTCGCTCTTACTCTGACGTCTACTCTCTTGTCAGGTTCAAGTTTATCTCCTCGTTGCAAGGTATCGTCCTCGAGCATTCTAATAATGAAATCGATCGTGTCGAAGAATTCATCTAGCGTATAGTCACACTTTCTCAGATGCTCAACTACTTTCCTGTAGAGCTTCCCTTCTGATAACTTTTGATTAATGAAGCTCATGACCATACCATGGCCTATGTCATTACTAATTAGCCTCTTGATCTGCTCAATTATAATTGTTAATTCAAAACGGAACCTTCTCAGCTCTACAGGATCTAGTGATGGTAAAAAGATATTAGCCAACTTTCTGTGCAGAATTTCGAGTGTCTGATGAACATTACCATATTGTTTGTCTAAGAGATCCAACGCTATCCTATAGTTCGCGGCGGTTACACTTAGTGATTTTACTATCCTAAGCGGATCCCTGCCTAAAGTCCCCAACAGATATTTGAATTTAGATACATCATCCAAATCTGCTCTTCGATCCACATGTACCGTAAAGAGCTCTCGATATGAAGCATATACCTGCACTTCCCCTTCAAACGTTGGGAAAGACAGCGGTTTCAATCTGGGGAGGGAATCATTCCCCGTCGGAGTGACTTTCACTCTATCAATTCGATTATAGAGAGGGGTAGAAGCTTGCGTAGCTTCTCCTAACGTGTGTCTGATTCGGGCTTCTAAACCAGCTTCTAGTTTAACAGATTTTTTTTGTACAGCTCTCTTAGCTGTATTTCCTTCTCTTGCAATTGCGTGACCAGATTCTGGTACACGGATTTAGAGTAGGTCTCAACTAACGCACATTGCGTTTCAACCAGTAAGTCTACTATGAGGTCCATCGATGCCTCGATGTGTACGATCGTGGCCACCGTCATTTTGATTGACTTCACTCTATTTCGGTGGGGGTTTGGCAAACTAGGAGGGAAAAGAATTAGGTTTACGTTACGAAGATGGGGTCACAAAAATCTAGAGGCACACGCGGTCGGTCGCACATCGGTACACTGAGGGCTTTGTTCAGTCTCTCCCTCTCTCTCCTATTAGGGTTACCCTAAAGATCATACCTCATTGAATTTCCGTTCAAGCTCTGGAAAGCACTTGTCATCCGGTTCGAAGGACCAAATGTCGTTAATTTTCTCTAACTTATTGAGATTAATGATTCTAGGCCCGATGGAATGGGCCGATGACAAGACCTTGAAGAGGTTTACTTTTCAAAACTATTCAGGATTCAATAAAATATGATCACAATTTTCAAATTTATTACAGAAATAACCATTTGATAGAAAAATAACACAATAACACTTTAAGCCAATTGAAAAATAGAACTGTCACCCTTAGGGGGCCTGCAACATGTGCTAATGAAACACAGAGTCCACGTTGGACTAAAGAAGACTAAATTTTCATAATTACAACAATTATTCCTTGGTAAATCACCTACCAAGGTTCACAGGCATATTCTGCTGCATAAAACCAATCCCCAGTCCCAGGGATGACAATTTCACAGTTCGATATAAAGTTACATATAAAACTCACAAAAGGAACCAACCTGGTATCACAGTAGCAAGGAGCTGGAGACAGAGAGACTTAACAAAAGTAATACTTACTGGGTTGGGGTCTAGGCAGGAATGAACGAGCGTCATACTGGACAGCTCCGAGGAAAACTACGATCTCCCGCGCTAACTAAAGTGTCCTTGTGAGATGCGAGGGAACTCTTACGCTATTTATTCAATAAGGGGTTTGATAAAGCTTCTTTATCGACCACAAGACGGAGAAACTATCAAAGTCTTACTTCAGATCAAAGGGTAAACTTAATATTTCGACTAAAGGCCATAATTTGCCATAACCCAACAAACTAGAGAGTCCTTGGCTCTAAACATATACATCGATATTTTCATCGTGGTAAAATGGTATAATATCATTTTTGTAATTCGTAAATGATAAATACTTTGTCTCTGACACCCGCTCCTTCCCCACCAGGTGGTTGAATTTTACGCCACAATACCATCACTTATTGGACAAAACTCATTCGTAGCAACGCCCGCGAAATCTCCCAATCTTACCCCAATTTAACGCAACGTTGTGGAGTTAAATGGCAGGGTTTCGAATGATCAGTTCGAGACTCCCTGTCGACAGGTACTACTACTGTCTCATAGATCTTTATTCTCACTAACAATGTCAAATCTCCTACTCTGTTACTGTCTCCATACTTCCTAACTTCCTGTACCATGTAGCCTATGATGAGACTTTGGTTTCCTTTATCCTAGTTCCATTCTCCTGATTATTTATATTCTTCAACTGTTCCTATCCTTCGGAGTTTCTTAAAATCTCGTCCTTTTAGTTCCGTGGTTGATTTGTTTTCGGTGGAAATTGGGAGAAACAAAAATCCATGAAAGGACTCATTCATATCTTATACATGAAAAACAATACATCTCTCTGAAGTGCAAAGAATGTACAGATATAATTGTTTACGTTTGGTGGTACATATCTGTTTAAGCTTAATTCTAAAAGCTTTTTGTTTTCTTATAGAGAGGAAGAATGAGTCGGCAAACTGAAGAGAAATGAGTTGAGAGAAAACTTAATCAGGATGGAAGGATGTGATGGCCATTGCAAGTTGCTTCCTCAGGACGATGTTTTCAACACATTTTATTTTGTCTGGTCTTTGAGAAATGATAACAAGTGAAGCAGATGTCTGCATTGACATTAACAATGCCATGATGTTATGAAACTCAAGAGACGATATACCATGTCCCATATGTCGTTAAAGTTTCCTTAACAACCAAGTAACAAAACAGATTTGGTTTACCGTGAACATGGGGCTAACCAACCTCATGGTCCTCATTGTCTTTATTGCCCCATAAAGGTGCCAAAATCCCATTTTATGAGGAATTTTACATTGACATTTATCTTTCACTACCATAGAAAAACAAAAGACGTCTGCTTTCATGGTAGAGATTTTCATCACATAAACTTTCCTCTACCCACAATGAAAATAAACTCCCAATCACAACCCCAAACTAAAGCCCTGCTTATGTCTATATGTCTTTTTACTATCATTTTTAAACTATTAAACATATGGGTAATCATTCATAGTTTTGTATATATCCAATGAATAATCAAATTCACTCTACAGCAAATAAACTAAGATAAAAATAAAGACCCTGGACAAAATATTAGGAGAGTAAGAACTGTAAGTTACACTTCTCAAAGTTTGGGGTGCTTATACATGAGAGAGAGAGAGAGAGAGAGAGAGAGAGAGAGAGAGAGAGAGAGAGAGAGAGAGAGAGAGAGAGAGCATGAAACTGCCCTATGTATCCATTTACTCTTTAAGACAAATATTACATTCAACTTTTGTTTTATGGTTGAATCCCAATAAGAGTCTCGATGAATACACATCTCCCTTATATCTCGACAACCTTGACATGATCAGGGTCACCACAGCGCATGCGCATGAATATGTATATATGGCTTTCGTCTTCAGATTGTAAAACAGCGGAAAGAAAAGAGTCACATCTTAGTTATGCTTTCATGAAGAAAATGACTGAGTGTCAGTTGTTTCACTTCCTAAGTCTCTCGGTGGCAAACAACATTTAAGAGCAGGTCTTGTGGCAGCATTAGGTTTGTAGTTTTACAAGTCAATTATCTGAAATACACTAACTCAGAGTTCTTTCAAAAATACAACTTAAATAGTTTAGAGTGAATAATGAGCAAACTTAAGGGGGTGAGAGTTATAAAAAACAGATTTTGACACAGGAAAAATCTACTTTTTGTGTGAGATAGCCATGTCGTCCTGATGGAAGTTCCTCATTGGTAGCTTTTACTTAGGATATTTCTGCGAGTGATATACCAGAAAAGTTTACCTTAGAGGTATCGATGTGAGAAATCGCATCCATTCCTGCCGCTTCCGGATCTAAGTTTGGTGCTACATACCGAGGAAGCATCTCGTTAAAGCTCGTTGCAATGAGATTGATTTGCAGTTCTGGGACTTGCTCTAGAATAAAACAGAATAACTTTGTGTCCAGAGACCATTCTGTTTCCTGAGGCTTGGATCTCGTCACATTGCTAACCCCTTCCATGTGAACTGATGAAAGAGGAAATTTCCTCCTTTGCGCTAAAGAGAGAATGGCTAGGATTACATGGCTGATCTAAGGAGATTTGGAGCCCTGTCTGTTGACACAGTGTACTATTGTATTGTTGTCAATGACCAATTTGAAATGTGATTTCATCTTTGGGTATAGTCTCTTCAGATTCGGAAACAATGCCAGAGCTTCCAAAACATTGATGTGAAACTTCTGAAATGCAATCAAACGTTGACCCTGCAATTTCTCGGAAGACGAGTGTCCCCCCCCCCAAAATCATTGTTCCGAGGCGTCCATGTGAATAGTAACAGAAGGAGGAGGGTACTGTAGAGGGATGTAGTTCGATACCCTCTTGGCAGTGGACCACGGCTTGAGCTGCTTCCGCAGTAAGACTGGAGTTTTGTCGCGAAGATCTCTCTGAAGATTGGATGCCTTTCTTCTTCAGACTCTGTTGGCCTCTTTGAGTCTTGCTTTCAGGGTTGGGTCTGTCACAGTAGCGAACTGTAACGACCCTAAGACCCTTTCCTGTTTCTGTCTGGTGAGTACTTCTGAACAAAGTAGTCACCTGACGTAGTTTGTGATTTCCTTTCTCTAGCCTTGTTGTAGAGAGAGCGGATGTGACTGTAAATTCCAGGGAATTCCTAGCCACTGGAATTTCCAAGCTAGAGATAACCTGAACTTCTTGAGGTTGATTCGGAAGACCAGAGATTGCAGGAAGTTCATGGCCTTTTGGGCTGTGCGAAGACATTCCGACTTCGTTGTAGCCGAGACTAACCAGTCGTCGAGGTACAAAATCAAATGAAGGCCTCTGTTCTGAAGTTATTGGACAACAGCCTCGATTAGCTTCGTGAAAAACCTTGGAGTTATACCGAGCCCGAAGGGCATAGCATTCAATGCGTAGGCCTATCTTGCCAGTTTGAAACCAAGATAAGGGGCATCTGTAAGTTCTATGGAGGTGGTGTAGTGGAGTCCATGTTCACGAGATAATCAGCATCTGGAACTTGTTTTTCAGAATGAATTTGTTTAGTGGCAACAAGTCCAGAATAGTTTAAAGAGTATTAGAATCTTTCTTGGGCACGCAGAATAGCCATCCTTGAAAGTTCATGGATTTTGTGCAACGTATGACTCTCTTCCGGAGGTCCTGAACATAATACTATAAAAAGGGGGTTGCGAGTTGAAAGAACCTCTTGAAGCCTAGCCCTTTTGAGACTGCTGTGAGCACAGGGATCAAACTCCCATTGATCCCTGAACAGGTAAATTCGTCCCCCTACCGGAAGCTCCTCATTGCTGTTGTGAAGAACGTGCATCTTTATTCGTCTTTCCTCTACTTCCTCGGCCTCTAGTTAGACTGCCTCTCCTAGACCTTTCCCTGTTACCGGAGCCCTTCTTATGAGCTTTGGCAGGGTAGAATGTTGTGGTAGCTCTCTTACACCAGGTTGAAGGGTGGAGACTGAAACATACTGCTGGGGAACCATGTACACAGTCTGAGGAATGGCGGCAACTGAGGCTGTTGCGACGAGAAAGGATTTCCTAAACTTAAAGGGACTTCTGAGCTTCTTGTCCTTGGGTTGAGGTCCTTCATTGGGAATAAATTTAGGTTTAGAGGACATAACCCACTTGTCTATAAGGCTCTTATTCTTCTGAGCTGCTTAGTCCATGACTTCTTTAACTAATTTTTCCAGGGAAGAGATCCTTCCCCCAGATATTGGAGTCGATCAGTTTTCTATGTTCATGTCTGATCGTAGCAGTGGCTAGGATGTGTACCTACATGCTTTCCTGGCTAGGAAGAAAGCATGGATATCCCTATCAAACACGATTATTTGAGTGTTCACCAAAACTGGGAAGAGATCAGATATGAAATAGTTTGCAATAAGCATCTCTAGATAAGATTGGAAGACTAAAGAGCCAGAAAGTCTCTCTTTACCTTCCGACTCTCCATTTAATAGAGATTCAGGAATCCTAGGCAGTTTCTCGTTAAACTGTTTGCCTTCCGATGTCTTTATCTAGTTTTCCAACAGTAAAGATATTTTGGAAGTCCTTCTAGTTGTTCGAATCATAAGTACTGGAATGGCCTGCTCTCCACTATTGCTTTCATCATGGCCTCTAAGCTTTTAGAGCCAAAAGGGGAGACAATATCCTTGGGTGCCACAAAGGTGGACTGTTTCCTGCTAAAGCCAGGAAGTTTGGTATTGGTGAATTCAGCAATCTTTAACTCCCTAACCAAAAGGGATTGAGTCTTGCTATGGTCCAGAAGAATTGTTTCCTTAGGGATCGTATAATCACTAATGGACGCTTCCGATTTAAGCCTTATGTGGAAGTAAGGAAAAATATCGATTGATAGAAAGAATTCCAAGTCCGAAACTGGCTAGGAACCCAAACTATCCCCGATATGGAGGAACCCTTCGGTTAAAGCCATAAGCTCAAAGCTTGGGAAGCCTTAGAAAAAGGTGCCTTTTTCTTAAAGATACTATCCTCGCTGTTAGGTACGCTTAACAGCGTTCATATTTGGCGGTTAGGTTCTCCATACAAGTTTTCATGAACGCCATTAGTTCCAAGTTACTAGGAAATGAAGGTTTATCTAAACTCTGAACTGGTGTGGAGGTGGAAGCTGGGGCTTGAGCAGCAGTGATGGGGGGGAAAATAAAGAGGCACTGGCAACTGTACTCACATGATGTATATCCAACGAATCTTCTGAGGCTTCCGTGGTCAGCAAGATCCTCTCCCTCTCTGATGACACTCAAGAAGTAGTCGACATGTTGTCAGTGTCCAGACTCATAACTTGCAGAGCGTGTCGAACTTCCTTATCAGCATGATCTGCGGATACTGTTGGGAGTTGAACGGTTGGTAACTGATACCAAACACAGAGGAGGCCTCACCCTTTGTAATGAGAAGTTCCTTCAGTTCCAGTGAAGGAAGATAAGACTCATCTTGTTGAGAGCTCTTCTGGAAGCCTCTTACCCAGTGTCGGAGCATCCTCCGACCTTGATCTCGAACGTCCAAGGAGACGTCGGTGTCATAGAAGCCGGCGTGAAGGAGATCCGTGCAAATCTGGCATTTCGTAGGTTCACAGATTGCAACAGATCCCTTGGAAAGACCCCTTGGGAACACGACAATCAGCATGTTTCCGTTAGGTCTTGTGGCCACAGGGCGACCTGACTCGTCTGGTACAGGTGACCATTGAACACTCCATGTCATCTGCAACCTGTAAAGAAGAGACATATCATTAGAAATTATATTTTCCAAAAATTAGTTTCAGAGAACCTATCCTAATTTAAATGAACCTCTGCCGAAAAAATGGCTAAAGACTGAACATAATCAGAACATATGCCAAACAGCTCAGAAATGTATAGATATTTATGAAACAAAATATAATAACAATGTGGTAGGAATGTGGAGGAAAGGTTCACATTGAAAGAACACTAGAACCTCTAGAGTAGGTCTATCGGAACAACCTAAGATGGCAAGTTCACTCATCATACTGTTTAGACCAGCAAAAACTGCCCCCAAGGCAGCAGCAGCTGCATTAAGGCGACAACTATTTCTAGTAGCCAATAAAAGACTGACCTACCAATATCCCAGGCATGTCAACACAAGGCTGTAGACGCATTGTAAAGTCAAAAGGGGGAGAGTGAACAATCACATAGGGAAGGGTCCACATTCAGAGGAAGTACAGGAATGAAAGGCAGCTAGTAAATTAACCTGTCAAAACCTGATCATTATCATTAATATTTTAAAAGGGGGGGGGGGTGTAGCCCGTAAGATAATGAGAGCTGTGCAAGACAGCCACGGTGCTAAGAATTAGAATTTCAAAGGATGTCCTAACAACCAGGCAGGATCCAATTGACCAACTCCAGGGGACAATTTTCCTCAGATGCGAGATGAGGCTGCAGTTGAGGCAGCAGATGGAATGACCTATAGCCAACACACAGCCAGTGCTAGAAGAACTCAAGCTGACAATGCAGGAAGCAGAGACAGAAGGCAACACCTCTGTCTACATAGGCTAACCAGGCAAGGGAGTCAAGACTTCATAGCAAGAGGGATCTATCACAGGAAGTGAGGCTGCAGACATAGAACAGGCACTGGCAAGGCAGCAAAAGATGACCACAAGGGGTACCAACTCTACACCTAGATAGGGTTAGGCCATAGGGAGAACTGTGCAGGCAAGCCTAGCTTACCTAACGGGTGAGGGAAAGCTCAAAAGCTAGGGTAAGATGACTAGACAAGAGGAACATAGTTCCCCGTAAGGTCATGTTATGATATAACTAGGAAAGGAAAGGGGCAGAGATAACACCCAAGGTTGGTCTCTAAGGCGGCAGAGAGATTTTTACATGGGGAGGAGAAAATATCACCTACCTAGGGACAGGAAAGATAGCCTACAAGTAGGCATACTAACTGGCACAAGGATAAGGGAAGAAAGGAGTGGTGATGGGAGACTCAGAAAATGGTGAGGCGGTAAAACAGGAAGGTCGAACAGCGACATTAGAACAGCAATAGTGTTCCAGGGAGTCTGCCATGATAGGGTACAGAGGACAAGTCCTTATAACTAGGCATAATAATGGTTAAGGTGACACAAGGGGGTCTACTAGTTAGCATCAGAACAGTGGGTAAAGCATTCCAATGGGTAAAAGTAAGTAGACACAGGGAACAGCATCCCAAGACCTGTGCTACCTTGCTGAACGTATAGGCTAAGTGGAAAATTAAAACAGCCTCATTAGTGCAACTTACAAATTAGCCAACTCCCAGAAGGACCTTCAAGTTCGCAGCTCCCCACTGTGACGAATCGACAGCATGGGAGGATAAACAGCCTCACCCAACCAGTGATGTTAGGTGAAAGAAGGGGATGGTGCATGAGTGAAACTTTACCAGGCCTGTCAGCTAGCTAGCATATGACACCCCAAGTCAATTCTGATAAAACCACCCAAGAAACACCAAGGAATGATGTGGAAATACCATAAACATACCACACCTTAAAAGAATAATGTAAAACATATTCTTCCAGTAATATGACAAAATAACTAAGCGTTTTTGAGCGATTTTGTAACATGATGCAATAGCACTGACCGCATGCCGGCCTCGAAAAAATAAAAGCGTGCAAATCAAATAAAACACTGGCAGGACACGTGATATTCTCCAAGAAGTGAAAAAAAGGGGTATTTAACTTAGTCGATGAGGAAGGAGCTGAAGCATCCATAATCAAAAATTGATAAAAAAAAGCCAAGAAAAAAAGGCAGTCTCTCCAAGCGACCGTCAAATATGGCGACTGCGAAGGGAAATGGATCAACAGGAAACATGTTAATTGTAGCACATTGAGATCAGGAGCTGTAACGGCTTTCTTGCCCAAGTATCCTACCCTTACCTTATCCTTCGAGACAAGGTCAACTCTATTTGGGGAAGGATGACTATGGCTTGTTATTAACACGTCCCTGATTTATACATCATATCTCTCAGGATATTTGCTCCGAGGTTAAAACTCCATTGATACCTCAGAGGTAAAATTTCTCTGGTATATCACTCGCAGAAGTATACCAAGTAGAAGGTTTAATGTATGTTCAACTATTGTACATGATGTAGATTATGCAAAATGTAGCAATAAACTTTGCTATATAATAAGCAAAGCATTTACGGCAATATGAAAATGATAGGTAGTAAACAGAAAATAAAACTATTTAAGATTAATCATATTGTAGATATTTACAGCATTACTAAAAAATCCACCGAATGCTCACAGCATACCAAAACTAATGGATGAACATATAAAGTTATTACCAAGTAGGATGAGTTGACTTTCTAAACTTTTATAAAGCAAGGGACATATGGCATATAGTAGTTCAAAATATAAAATGTTGACAGAAAAAAATATTGCTTCTGCTTCTATTGATGAATGTTGATTCAGTCTTCTTTGTCTTCTTCAAAATACTTTATCAGTGTGTGTTGTCACTAAAGTCCAGAGTCACAGAGGGTGTAGCTGAAGAATGTCTCCAAACACAAGCAGTGTTCAGTCAGGTTTCTCTCATTTCTGCCTCCCCCCGTCCTATTATATAGGGAACAATACTCTAAAGAATTCTGAAACTTTAAGACAAACATTACGCAATAGCCAGGTGCCAGGAGCCCACTCTACAATCATTCTGTTGACTTCACATTCGTCAGACGACTGGCGCCAAAGTACAGTAGTTATCTAAAACTTCCGAATACATCTATTTTATAGTAAAATCTCTCTCTCTCTCTCTCTCTCTCTCTCTCTCTCTCTCTCTCTCTCTCTCTCTCTCTCTCTCTCTCTCTCTATCTAAATAAATTTTCAGCATAAATAAGGAAGAAAAGAAACTATAATTGCTATAGTTTTCTAGATTCTCTCTCCGTCTTAATCAAATATGTAAATTTTTTGAACTTTTATCGTAAAATATAAGTTTTCATGAAATCTTACAACAGAATAGAAAAGCAGATGTTCCTGTTTCCCCTCAAACCTAATAAAAAAAAGCGACCAATGGTCATTATAGAATCATAAGATTAAAGAATGCAACATTTATTAACATATAAACTTTAATAAAGGTTTTATAATTAATTGGATTTTATTTAGTCCCCCTCAAGATTCAAGACAGAAAACGAAAGAGGACTGTGAAGATATTTTTTTTTCCTTTTTTTTTGCTAATTCTTTAAAGTTCCATTGCACAAATAGTGATTATAGTAAACGAGAATAAAGTTTTCACGTTTGTATTCTATCATTCAGTTTCTTTACTTATTAATTACTGATGGAGCAGGAAAGGGTTCCTTCAACCTCAGTGAGTTTTCAATATTACCCAAATTCCTGACGAGTTTAGATCAGAGGGAAAGATATTTTTTCATCATGATGATGTATTAGGTTTTTTCACCTTTCAAGAAATAGATTTTGTGTTTATAATAATTTTTTATTATTGTGAATGAAAATTTCAATATTAGGTAAGGATTTAGTGAAAATTTACATATATAGTGATAGAAAAAGAAATCAGAATTTTAAAAAGAGGATGATCTTGATTGAAATCTTAGTACGATACTGCTAATTACATCTCACTAATTGCTATTATTATTGAATACCCCCACGTCTGAGGGGTAGACATCAACTAGTATTCCTAACCATCATACCATGGTTTCTACTGTCTATCAGATCGTATGAAGATTATGTATTGTAGATATTAATACTGTTACCATTTTAATTACTGGGCTCCAGTGTGCTCTCAAAGCTCGGCTCAGTGCTCACTACTTTACTTTAACTGTGAAATTACATTGTCCCTTATCTTGCGATAAAAGAACTAATAAATATTCTGAAAAATAAAGGTAATTATTCTATTCATCACCTACTGTAAATCATCTTAATTGATTGTGAGAAAATGACTGATAAGTTATATTACATTTCTTACTTTATTTGCAACAACTAGATATCGTTCTCCAGCATTGGAGAAAATACCAACATATATATATAGCATTTATTAAAATTTTTTCATAAAAGATATTGAACAATGCTTGGTTCTGTAACAGAAGGGCTGATGGATATTCTGAAACCAATGTTGAATTTAGATAATGGAGCTTTTTGTAACTTGCAAAATCCTTTTTTCTTTATTGCATCTTCCAAAGAGAACCGGATTTAATTGGTTATTTCATTTGGCTGGAATCCAATCCCAGTAATTAAAAGGTGCAGTGGCCTATTGGAAGTGTCCCTGCCTGGCACTCAAAGGAATGGGGTTCAAGTCCCACTTAAACGGAATACTTTCTTAAGTGTCTGCAACCTCACCTTCCTTTCTGAGTCATCAGCAGCCTGGCCCTAGGTTGGGTGGAGAGGTGCTTGGGTGCTGATCATATGTGTATATGGTCAGTCTCTAAGGCAATGTCTGTCCTGCTTGCGAGGGCAAATTCAATTTCCTTTGCCTCTGTCACTTATGAGCAGCCTTTAAACCTTAATTGGGTTCCTTCACTCTGGCATCAGTGTATGAGTCGTCTCTCGAATTGAATTCTTCAATGTAATGGATGATATCTACTTTGAAGTATAATAAAGAGCAACCCACACTGCTAACATTGTTAACCCTGGATAGGTACGGTGGGTCGTTTGCGACCCCGAGCGTCAAAAAAAAAACAGGTTTTTCTCACGTGACTCACCCCTGTGACTGAATTTGTGGGTGATCGACCCGCAGGAGGTGTCTCCCCTACACGCTCTAGTAGTGTCCAGATGTGCATTGCTGTAGCTGTACTCCTTCCCCGATTTCTGAGACGCGTCGGGGTCGTTCGCGTCCGAGTTTACCCTTCTGAGGTAGTTTGCATAATTATCAAAGTTATTACGTATTATGAAATTGTCGTAGAATGGTGCAACTTGTATAGGTTATCAGTTGTGGAAAGTCTTGGTGGATTGTTTGGCTACCATGTGCATGTTTTTTTTTAGTTAAAATGTCGTTCTTCACCACGAGGACCATTTTACCGCGAGTGCCCCTTTTTCATTTTTTTTCATTTTTTTGCCAAGTCATTTTTCCGTAAGATATTGCCAAATAGTGTCGTAAAACTTTTGCTTGTTTAGTGTTGGAAAGTGTGTCTAGATGATCTGGCTACCCATGCATGACTTTGTTTTTGTCAGATACGACGTAGTTATTGGTATATTGGGTATTTAACTGCGGTTACCAATTTCTGTTTTTTTTTCAATATTTGTAAAAATTACTACGTAGTAAGGAATTGCCGTATATTATTCATTTTTTTTTTCATGTTTATGTGTTAGAAAGTGTGCCTTGATGGTTGGGCTAACACGTGCATGTCTTTTTTTTTATCTGAGATGTCGTATATTAGAATGTCGGGCATTTTACCGCGAGTGTCCCTTTTTCATTTTTTTTCATTTTTTTGCCAAGTCATTTTTCCGTAAGATATTGCGAAATAGTGCCGTAAAACTTTTGCTTTTTTAATGTTGGAAAGTGTGTCTAGATGATCTGGCTACCCATGCGTGATTTTGTTTTTGTCAGATACGACGTAGTTATTGGTATATTGGGTATTTAACTGCGGTTGCCAATTTCTGTTTTTTTTTCAATATTTGTAAAAATTTACTACGTAGTAAGGAATTGCCGTATATTATTGATTTTTTTTTCATGTTTATGTGTTAGAAAGTGTGCCTTGATGGTTGGGCTAACACGTGCATGTCTTTTTTTTTTATCTGAGATTCCGTATATTAGAATGTTGGGCATTTTTCCGCGAGTGCCCCTTTTTATTTGTTTTGCATTTTTTTGCTTAGTCATGTTACCGTAAGGAATTGGCAAGTAGTGTCGCAAAACTTATATTTTTATAGTGTTGGAAAGTGTTTCTAGATGATCTGGCTACCCATGCCTATTTTTTTTTTTAGCCAGATATGGCGTATATATAAGTATGTGTTCGATTTTCCTGTGATTGCCATTTTTTTCGTTTTTTCCCATTTCTTTCAAAATTACTACGTACTAAGGAACTATCACAGAGTAATATTTCATTTATATGTTTATTTGTCGGAAAATATGCCTTGATGGTTTGCCTAGCACGTGGCTGAAATTTTTTTTTTCTGAAATGCCGTATATTAGAATGGCCATTTTTCCACGAGTGCCCCTTTTTATTTGTTTTGCATTTTTTTGCTTAGTCATGTTACCGTAAGGAATTGGCAAGTAGTGTCGCAAAACTTATATTTTTATAGTGTTGGAAAGTGTTTCTAGATGATCTGGCTACCCATGGCTATCTTTTATTTAGCCAGATATGGCGTATATATAGGTATGTGTTCGATTTTCCGGTGATTGCCATTTTTTCGTTTTTTCCCAATTCTTTCAAAATTACTACGTACTAAGGAACTATCACAGAGTAATGATTCCTCTAGATGTTTATTTGTCGGAAAATTTTGTTTACTTTTTTTTTTGATTGAGTATCATCAAATTTTTTTAGCTAAAATATTGTTTTACATTTTTTTTTTCGATTTTATTTCCCTTCAAAAAAAATTTTTTGGGTCAGAATTTTAATTTTATAGTCGTAAAATAATCGACAATTATCCAGCAACCCACCATACAATTTTTATGCATATCCAAGAATAATTAGATTAGTAAATAACAACTTGAAATTGACATACCCTTCCAACATTTCAAGTGGCAAATTAGGGAGTCTAAGTCAGTGTGGTTGGCGGCCATTTTGTGGACATATCCGAAGCGTAAGTTGCCCTATCTATATATATTCTTATTCCCTATAGAATTTGTGATATTTTAGTATATTTTTACCTGTATAAATATCATATTATATATTAAATATATGTATTTTATTACGAAATTTCCAAGTACTCAAAAAATTACCTTTAGATATGGCCCCTGATATAAATGTAATTTACAAAATAATGAAGATTTTTTTACATATTTCTATTTTAGGATAACATATGTTTATTCCCTAAAAAAATTAGCCACTTCCTATTTCATTTGGGTACCCAAAAAAATTCATGAAATTTGGACAATTTTTTTTGGCCAAAAAAAGTTACCCTTTTTTTCTCATTTCAGATCTTCACCTCCATGGGTCTGACTTCATCCAAAATACATCAAGATGTGTCCTAAACATTCAAGAATCAATTCCTAAAAGGATTTGTGTATATATGTATAAACTTTTTTTTTATGAATTTTTATGTCAGGTCTTTTTTTTTCTACTTAATTTTTTAAAATATTTATAATAAATAGTTTTTCTGCAGATGAGTAGTATTTATCTTTACAGTTGTTTTAAGCATTCATTGAAGTTTTTTTTGGCAAAAGAAAAAAGGAGGTTACTGCAAAAACTGATTTTTCAAGAATTTTTTTTGGTGTCGGGGTCCTTCGCGTCCGAGTATACCCTTAAAGGGGTGTCCGAGGACCGTACCTATCCAGGGTTAAGATAACTTTCGAATAAAAACTCTCACCTACTTCGATGTAGTCAGTTACTACAAAACTTCACTATTAGTAATAGATGAAAATTATTTCTCTTTCTTTCTTGTTCACAATTGGTAATAAACTATTAATCTTTTTTTTCCTTTCAGTCTCTTGAAACCTTCAAGTTGACTCCAGAGGGAAAATTAACGCCCTAAGGCTCTTCCCTTCCTCTTCCAGATCCCCCTTAGGACCCCAATTAATAATCACGTCATCATCAAACACATAATAAGTATCCTTTAACAGCTTTATTGTCTGAGACACCTTAAAAGAAAATTCATGTTTTCCTCCTAATTGCCTTTACACAGAACTAATCTTTTCCTTCACAATTCTCCTCGCGTCAGAGCATTTTCTTTTTTGCCTGGAATACTGGAAGATTCGGGAAGATTATAAATCATCTTTCAAATGACGTTTTCTGGTAAAACCTTAGTAATTGATCTGGAAAACAATCTTTCAAGAATTGCATTTGGGTCAAGACAGTCTCCGTCTGTCTACCCAAAAAAACAACAAAAACAAAGTTCAAAACAATAATCAAGGCATCGCTACCAACTTCCTTTTTAGGACTGATAATAAATCCAGAATGTAAGCAAACGCTCTTTATTATTTTGTAATGAATTTTTACTCTTAAGTGTTATATTTTAGAGTAAATTTATGTACATTGGATTACTAAACTTCTGAAAATTGCTTATTTTTCATGTATATTGATGTAAAAATAAAATAGTTCGTTTTATTTTATATATGTTGATGTAAAAATAAAAAAAAATAAATAATTAATTGTTATATATGTTAATGTATTTGTAACTCAAAATATCATTGTGTTGGAACAGGTGTTCCAGACACTTCTCATAACTACTGTACTTCGTCGCTGGCCATCTGACGAACGTGAGTTCAACAAGATGATTCGAGAGTGGGTTCCTGGAGTGTCGCTATTGCGCAATGTTAGCCTTGAACGATCCAGAATTCTCTAGAGTATTGATCCAAATATAAAAGGACAGGTGCGTGCGTGCATAGATTGCCTGGACATTATTCACGGATGGGGCTCTTAGACATAGCCCCCAAGGTGGAAGACCCAACCAGTGCGGTGAGGGTCTGGCCAGATCTCGGCTCACGACAATCTTTTCAAGTGTATTACTCAAACCAGAGTGTTAGTAGGTAGTGTGGCGGTGGGGGTGGCAGTAGGTGGTTTCGCTGTTGTTCCACTCTTTTTTTTCTTGGCAGGTGGCATCCTCACTGGTTGAGGAGAGGGGTCAAGAACAGTAAGACCACATTCTTGATAATATCTATTAGGTGTAGCTTTCGTGCAGTCGATATGTGGATTCAATTTAAAACTGAGCTATCTAGGTGGCCTGCCAGGGTCTTCAGTATCTTCTGGAGAACTCCTGGGGTATGGAAGTGTGGGATCTCAATGTTGATGAGCTTCAGTGATAGTGGTTTCTTGTGCAACGGAGGCTCACTATTCCTTTTATTGACAAGTTGATATACAATGTCGTGGTACAGATTACAATCATTGCATCTGCACAATATCTTGTGCTGGACGCAGTCCCAATCAAGCTGCAAGCCAAGCTCTGAAGCCAGCTTGAGAGCATGGGACACAGCTTTTCCCTTCTGATCATAGTATACAGTGTATTCCTTGCATTTTTTCCTGTCAACATAACAGAAGTCTTGATAGTGCTGGTGCTCCTTACTATAGCAGTAACAACAGATGAAGGTTCCGCTATAATAGCTTATTGGAAAGTCGACAGCATATGTCAGAGCTGAAAATTTCTGCCAACAAACTGGCAGGGAGCTGGGTGTCCCTTGTGCCGGATAGGAGAGTTCTTGAGCCGGCAGAAAGATCATTGCTTGCTTTTTAGAGTGTACAGCCTTGTGCTGGATACGGGTTCTTATATTGGCAGCCCATTTTAGAGATTAGGGGGAGGCAGAAACCAGAGACACCTGACTGAACACTCCTTTTGTTGGAGACACTCTTCAGCTACACCCTCTCTGACTCTGGACTTTAGTGACTACAGAAACCGATTAAGTATTTTGAAGAAGACAAAGAAGATTGAATTAGTATTCATTATTAGAATCAGGAGCCCTAATTCTTCCTGTCAACAGTTTATATCTGAAACTACACAACACTATCTGTCCCTTGCTTTATAAAAGTTTGGAAAGTTAACTCGTCTTACTTAGTAACAACTTTCGTTCGTTCGTTGTATTGTAGCCAACAATTCTTTTTGGTACGGGCCTTTCCCTTGTTCGGTCCGTAGGTAACCTGTAAAATACAGGTTGGTTGTTAAACAATAGGAAATTTGAAAGGTTTTCAGTTGTAGAGACAGATGCAAACAGAGGAAGGATGATGGTGGTAGTGGAAGGGGTCTATTATGTCACGGATAGTGGTAGGTTGACGGGTTTGTAAGGCCTTTGAAACGTAGAAAAAAGTTGCAGGTAGGGTTGTCCAACCCTTTACTTACTAGGGTCCCTGCAGAATATCTTATTAGTAGATAAAGTTAGGGAAAAATACAGGGGATGATGTGTCTAGGGCCTTACGGCGATGGGATGAGATGGATTCTGATGAGGGTTTCAAAGGTTGTTACTTCAGCGGAGGTAGGTTTGACAGCAGTTGTCTGTGGATTTCTATGTTTTCGACAATTGCTTTTACCAATGTGACTGCAGTCTGCCTGGCGTGTTACGAGTTGATGTCCACTTGAAGGTTATCTCTCAGTTATGCTTTTTAGCTACATTCTAGCAGGTAGTGAGTGCATGGGAGCCTGTTGTTGTGTGACATCACAATATTCACAGGGACTTTCATTATTATTTTCCATCATCTCCCAATTTGCTTTATACCCCAGCCTGAGTCTGTGGATGCATATAGCCTTTCTTGACGTGCATCTGTCAATGGGGGAGGCACTATGTCCGTGGCTCTTGTGTACCTATACTCTGTCTATGCGTCTGGTGCATTTGGCTAGCTCATCTGCTCTCTCATTTCGTAATATTCCAATGTGACTGGGAATCCAGTTGGATGTTCTCCAGCTGGCCGAAAAGTTATTGGAATATACTGCAGCTCCTGTTGTCTAAATACTAGGATTTAGAGTACTATCAGTGTACTCCTGATTACTTTCTGGGCTGCAGTTCTCAGTTCCTCTATTGCGCAGTTCATATATTTATCCTTGCTTGCTTGCTTGATATATTGCCCAGCCTTTTACTGGACACGGGCTCTTGCGTCGTCAGTGCATAGGGACATGTATCCGTGTGTGTGTGTGTGTGTGTGTGTGTAGATTGCCTTACCTTGTGTAAGACACGGGCTCTTGCGTTGGCAGCCCGTAAGAGAGGTTATCTGAAATGACTAAATTAAATTTGTAAAAGGAGATTTACAATCTGAACAGGGTTAAAGTAGTTTATGTTAATGCTAAAAGGGTTAAAAAAATCAATGAGATATATTACTTCTCAGGGTAATGGTTTAAACTACATTAAATCTAGATAGCCAAAGCTAATGATATAAGGCCAAAAAGTAGTGGTAGTTTCGAATTAACTGCTTAACCTCATTCAGCAGCTTAGAATTTGGTTCTCAGGTGGGGGTAATGGTAATATACTAAGCATCCCACAGGCTGGAATTTGCATAGCAGATTCCAAGTCAATGCCCGTATAACTGAATGAGGGACAGGTCCCTCTTGCTACCACTAAGCAAAACAACAGGGGTAAAAGGGGGTAGGTTTACTGGCAAGACAATGGAAAAAAGGCCTCAGGGCCAGTAGGGAGACTCCTCTTTTAGCCCACGAAAAGAAAATTTTTTGATAGACAGTCTCTTGAGTAAGAGAGAGAGTGTAAATGCAGGTACAGGTTAGTTTTGGTGTTATGTGAGTATTCGGTGAATTTTTGAGTAATGCTGTATATATATATGTTAAATCTTGAATATAGTTTTATTTTCTGTTTGTTGGATATTATTTTCATATTACAGTTAGTTTTTTGCTATTGTTTAAGAACAATTTATGAGTAGATTTTGCATAATCTACGTCTTGTGCAGTTGATGAACGTAACAGAATTGGGCGGCTGGCTGGGATCTGAATTGTTATTCTGTATTGGAAAAGCTAACCAATAAAATAATACCAATGACTTAATATCGCAAGAGGGTCTGCCCCTCACTTTTATTTTTCTCCTGTACTTCTCTTTCTCCATATTTCCTTAATCTTTCCCATCCCGAGTACCTACCTTTGAGCTATAAACTGGATTGTATCCAGGGGTACTCTTCCTTTCCCCATATTCCCGACTTCCCTATTGTTATTATTGTTGTTGTTGTTATTCTGTTTTTAATTCAAACATCGTTCATGAAGTAAACGTATTTTGTTACTTGTATGAAATAGTCAGCAAACATGTCAGGGTTTAATACAGCAGAGTTTTTTGACGAATTTTGTGAAGATCCACACGATGAGAAGTTGAGTGATCACAAGAAATCTAGCTTAGTGAGTTTAGGCAAACATCTTGAGCTTAATGTTAAAAATTCAATGAAGAAAGGGGATATTAAACATATGATAGTTAAACCTTAGTTAAAGACAATGTTACCTCAGAATGTGTTAGATACGATGGATAGAGAATCAGTGTGTTCTGCTTTACCTGCTGTGGAACTTGAAAGGCTTAAAATAGAAGCTCGTTTAAGAAAATAAAAAAATAGAGGCCCAATTATGGTGGATCTCACCACGCCTAGAACAGGAGGTGTCTAGAGCAATTTAGAAGATTGGCAGCATTATAGACCATCCCAACTACCACTGCTGCAGCTGCAACACCAGAGCCACCTAAGCCCCAAAGACCTCCACGTTACAGGCCTCCATGTCAGACTTCCTCTGATCCTGACCCAGTCACCCCCACTCCTGTCACTGTGATCATGTTCTTGGAGCTAACGTCACAATATTCACCGGGTCTTTCATTCTTATTTTCCTTCATCTCCTAATTTGCTTTATACCCCAGCTTGAGTCTGTGTGTGCATATAGCCTGCTCTCTTGGCATGTGTCTGTCAATGGGGGGAAGCAATAGGTCCGTGACCCATGTGTACCAATACTCTATCTATGTGTCTGGTGCTCTTGGCTAGTTTATCTGCTTTTTCATTCCCTGGTATTCAAATGTGACTGAGAATCCAGTTGAGAGTCACAGGTCTGCCTCTTTAATTGCGCTGATATAGAAATGCTTTGATATCAGATAGTAGAGCCTTGGTTTCTTCGTTGTTTTCCTATTGCATGGCATGCATTAAGGATCTTGAGTCAGTATGAATGACTACAGGTCCTTCATTTTCATTATAGTGTTTTAGTGCTTGCTTTATTGCAACAAGCTCTGTCTACATGGTGGAGGCATTATTGGACTATACTGCAACTCCTGTTGTCTGAATACCAAGATCTACAGTACTATCAGTGTAGTAGGTCTGCGCCCCTTCCGTTTTTGTACTCCTGATTGCTTCCTGGGCTACAGTTCTTAGTTCCTCCATTGTGCAGTTCATATATTTATCCTTGCTTGATAGATTACCCAGCCTTTTGCTGGACACGGGCTCTTGCGTCGGCAGTGCATAGGGACATGTATCCGTGTGTGTGTAAATATTTATGTGAAATCTTGATTATAGTTCTATTTTCTGTTTGTTGAATATCATTTTCATATGGCTGTTGTTTTTTTTCTATTGTTTAAAAAACTTTATTAGTAGATTTTGCATAATTTACGTTATGTACAATAGATGAACGTAACACAATTGGCGGCCTGGGTGGGATCTGAATTTTTATTCTGTTTGTAATTCCAACATCGTTCGTAAAGTAAACGTATTTTGTTATTTGTATAAAATAGCCAGCAAACATGTCAGAGTTTATTACAATCGGGTTTTTTGGCAAATTTTATGAGGATCCCCAAGTTGAGAAATTAAGCGATCTCAAGAAATCTAGCTCAGTAAGTTAAGGCAAACATCTTGAGCTTAATGTTAAAAATTCAATGAAGAAAGAGGATATTAAACATGTGTTAGTTAAACCTTACGTTAGAGACGATGTGTTACCCCAGAATAGGTTAGATACGATGAATAGAGAATCAGCGTGTTCTGATTTACCTGATGTGGAACTTGAAAGGCTTAGAATAGAAGCTCGTTTAAGAGAAAAAGAAGAAGAGGCTCAGGCTGAGTGTGAGAGAAAAGAAGCAGATTTAGAACATGAGCAATTAGAAGTAGAATTAAAACATGAACAATTATAAGGGAGGAGAACGCCAAAGATAGGGAAGCTCAGATAAAGCTTCATGAGCTTAAAGCTCAAAAAGTGTTAGGACCAGAAAAAAATAAGCAGACTAGTTCTAGTGATCCTGATAAATCTAGGTAAGTCATTTTTATTGAAGATCGAGTTGTACCTCCTTTTAACCCTTTTACCCCCAGGCTATTTGGAAATTTCCAACCCTTAACCCCCAGATAGTTATTTTTTTTCCAGCACATTTTGCAGTATATTTTTTTTTTCAAATTGCTCTAACAGCCTTAATTTCTGTCATAGAGAGGTCAGGTTGGTCTCATTCTCTTGGAAAATGCCTGAATTTTCTCAAAAAGTTATCAAAATTATAAAAAAAACAATTTTTAATGCATTTTTTTGCAAGGACGTACCAGTACGTCCATGGGGGTAAAGGGATGGCTTTTGTGAAACGTACCAGTACGTCCTTTGAGGGTAAAAGGGTTAATGAAAAGGATTTAGATGAATATTTAGTCTGTTTTGAGACAAAAGCTAAGAAACGCAAGTGTATGACAGCCGACTAGTGGTCAGCAGAATTTTGGGATTATATGTTTTAAGGAGTTTTGTTTGGTAGGGCACTAAAGGTTTATGCTTCTATTCCTGAGTAGGCTCTAGAGTATATGATTATGAAATCTTGAAAATAAAAATTTACAAGCCTATGAATTAACACCCAAAGTTCACAAGATAGAGTTTAGGAGTTGGACAAAACAAGATAAGCAGACATATGTAGAATTTAGTAGAGAACAATAACATTAGTTTGATAAATGTTGTAAAGCAGCAGAGTGTAGGGATGGTTTTGATAGATTAAAAGAAACTGTTTTAATTGAACAGTTTAAGAATCGTGTTAGTGAGAACATTAAGTTTTACTCAAATGAAAGAAATTTATCTACCCTTTGCAGAAAAGCCGTATGTGCTGATGGTTATGTACTGGCCCACAAAGAGTCTAGGTCTAATGATAAAAGGTTTAACCCTGGATAGGTACGGTCCTCGGACACCCCTTTAAGGGTATACTCGGACGCGAACGACCCCGACGCCAAAAAAAATTCTTGAAAAATCAGTTTTTGCAGTAACCTCCTTTTTTCTTTTGCCAAAAAAAACTTCAATGAATGCTTAAAACAACTGTAAAGATAAATACTACTCATCTGCAGAAAAACTATTTATTATAAATATTTTAAAAAATTAAGTAGAAAAAAAAAAGACCTGACATAAAAATTCATAAAAAAAAAGTTTATACATATATACACAAATCCTTTTAGGAATTGATTCTTGAATGTTTAGGACACATCTTGATGTATTTTGGATGAAGTCAGACCCATGGAGGTGAAGATATGAAATGAGAAAAAAAGGGTAACTTTTTTTGGCCAAAAAAAATTGTCCAAATTTCATGAATTTTTTTGGGTACCCAAATGAAATAGGAAGTGGCTAATTTTTTTAGGGAATAAACATATGTTATCCTAAAATAGAAATATGTAAAAAAATCTTCATTATTTTGTAAATTACATTTATATCAGGGGCCATATCTAAAGGTAATTTTTTGAGTACTTGGAAATTTCGTAAAAAAATACATATATTTAATATATAATATGATATTTATGCAGGTAAAAATATACCAAAATATCACAAATTCTATAGGGAACAAGAATATATATAGATAGGGCAGCTTACGCTTCGGATATGTCCACAAAATGGCCGCCAACCACACTGACTCAGACTCCCTAATCTGCCACTTGAAATGTAGGAAGGGTATGTCAATTTCAAGGTGTTATTTACTAATCTAATTATTATTGGATATGCATAAAAATTGTATGGTGGGTTGCTGGATAATTGTCGATTATTTTACGACTATAAAATTAAAATTCTGACCCAAAAAATTTTTTTTGAAGGGAAATAAAATCGAAAAAAAAAATGTAAAACAATATTTTAGCTAAAAAAATTTGATGATATTCAATCAAAAAAAAAGTAAACAAAATTTTCCGACAAATAAACATCTAGAGGAATCATTACTCTGTGATAGTTCCTTAGTACGTAGTAATTTTGAAAGAATTGGGAAAAAACGAAAAAATGGCAATCACCGGAAAATCGAACACATACCTATATATACGCCATATCTGGCTAAAAAAAAGATAGGCATGGGTAGCCAGATCATCTAGAAACACTTTCCAACACTATAAAAATATAAGTTTTGCGACACTACTTGCCAATTCCTTACGGTAACATGACTAAGCAAAAAAATGCAAAACAAATAAAAAGGGGCACTCGTGGAAAAATGGCCATTCTAATATACGGCATTTCAGAAAAAAAAAATTTCAGCCACGTGCTAGGCAAACCATCAAGGCATATTTTCCGACAAATAAACATATAAATGAAATATTACTCCGTGATAGTTCCTTAGTACGTAGTAATTTTGAAAGAAATGGGAAAAAACGAAAAAATGGCAATCACAGGAAAATCGAACACATACTTATATATACGCCATATCTGGCTAAAAAAAAATAGGCATGGGTAGCCAGATCATCTAGAAACACTTTCCAACACTATAAAAATATAAGTTTTGCGACACTACTTGCCAATTCCTTACGGTAACATGACTAAGCAAAAAAATGCAAAACAAATAAAAAGGGGCACTCGCGGAAAAATGCCCAACATTCTAATATACGGCATCTCAGATAAAAAAAAAGACATGCACGTGTTAGCCCAACCATCAAGGCACACTTTCCAACACATAAACATGAAAAAAAAATCAATAATATACGGCAATTCCTTACTACGTAGTAAATTTTTACAAATATTGAAAAAAAAACAGAAATTGGCAACCGCAGTTAAATACCCAATATACCAATAACTACGTCGTATCTGACAAAAACAAAATCACGCATGGGTAGCCAGATCATCTAGACACACTTTCCAACATTAAAAAAGCAAAAGTTTTACGACACTATTTCGCAATATCTTACGGAAAAATGACTTGGCAAAAAAATTAAAAAAAATTAAAAAGGGACACTCGCGGTAAAATGCCCGACATTCTAATATACGACATCTCAGATAAAAAAAAAGACATGCACGTGTTAGCCCAACCATCAAGGCACACTTTCTAACACATAAACATGAAAAAAAAATGAATAATATACGGCAATTCCTTACTACGTAGTAATTTTTACAAATATTGAAAAAAAAAAACAGAAATTGGTAACCGCAGTTAAATACCCAATATACCAATAACTACGTCGTATCTGACAAAAACAAAGTCATGCATGGGTAGCCAGATCATCTAGACACACTTTCCAACACTAAACAAGCAAAAGTTTTACGACACTATTTGGCAATATCTTACGGAAAAATGACTTGGCAAAAAAATGAAAAAAAATGAAAAAGGGGCACTCGCGGTAAAATGGTCCTCGTGGTGATGAACGACATTTTAACTAAAAAAAAAAACATGCACATGGTAGCCAAACAATCCACCAAGACTTTCCACAACTGATAACCTATACAAGTTGCACCATTCTACGACAATTTCATAATACGTAATAACTTTGATAATTATGCAAACTACCTCAGAAGGGTAAACTCGGACGCGAACGACCCCGACGCGTCTCAGAAATCGGGGAAGGAGTACAGCTACAGCAATGCACATCTGGACACTACTAGAGCGTGTAGGGGAGACACCTCCTGCAGGTCGATCACCCACAAATTCAGTCACAGGGGTGAGTCACGTGAGAAAAACCTGTTTTTTTTTGACGCTCGGGGTCGCAAACGACCCACCGTACCTATCCAGGGTTAATAGATCAAAAGACTATAGGGATACAGATAAGCATACAGGTACTGATGATGGAGATCAAAGGTCTAATTTTGATTCGCATGTCAAGTCTCAAAGCAGTAATTTTATTACCAATTCTATTACTAGCAGTTCTGTAGTATGTAATTATTATGAGAAACCAGGTCACACAGTGCCCGAATGTTTTATGTTGAAAAGGAAAGAAGATAAAAGTGGGGCTCTTGTAACTACCAAAGTCTCGTTATGGTGTGCTACCAGTAGAGATTAACACTATAAATGACCACGTTTTTTGACAGGAAGCCTGTTAATTTCAGTGTTTGTTCCAGACCTGTTGATAAGGTTTACAAGCCATACACTGCAAGGGGTTTGTTGCTGTTGGTGATGGTTCACTACACCATGTTTGTATAATGTGTGATACTGATTGTGCCCAGTCTCTCGTTTAGAGGAAAGCTGTCCCTGTGAATGAGGATTTGTTTATTGAGAAGTATGCTCCCGTTCATGGGGTTGGTGCCCATCTTAGTATTCCCTTGCATCATATAGATCTGACTATTTGGGCCTGATGTTGTTGGTATGGACTGGGAGTTTTAGATACTTCTCATAACTATTGTACTTTTATACCAGAAGTCTTACGGATTTTAGGTCAACAGGATGGTTGTAGAGTGGATTCCTGGCACCTGGCAATTGTGTAATGTTTGTCTTTATGCTTCAGAATTCTTTAGAGTATTGTTCCCGATATAATAGGACATATTCGGTTCTGTGCAGATTGCCCAGCCTGTAGCATGACACGGGTTCTTGTCATTGGACAGCCCGTAAGAGTATATTAATCAGGAAAGAGATGGTCTCCCAAAAGAGGGTGGAACTGCAACATTAAAAAGCAGAGGGTGAGTTTTGAAAGGGTAATTTGAACATGAAATGGTGGAAGAGGAATTACTTATGAAGGGATTTGACATTAGACATGAAAGGTGGGGGGGGGGGGGGGGTTCCGAAAAGGAGACTCCTCTTTAGGTCCATGAAATGAAACGTTATAGTCAGAGAAAAAGTTTTGATAGCAGCAAGTCCCAGTAAGTAGGAGAGACTGGGGGAGGAAAGAAGTTTTTTTTCTTTAGTCAGAGAGAAAAGGAGAAGGTTTAAGCAAATAAGCTTATCCCTGCTCGGTGATTGGCAGCTGAAATTGTTGCAATAACTGCATGAAGGTGGGAGAACTGGTTAGGGACAGGACTCAGGTGAGGGTTTTAAAGGCAATGGGGATAAGGTCTTCTGAAGATATAGACTCAACTTGTTGAGTCAAGGATTTAGGTAGGTTGGAGGATGTGGGTTTAGGAAGTGGTGCCGATTGCGGCTGGGCGGCTGGTACAGTAACAGTTTCAGTAGGCGGCTGTCGTTGTCTCCTCTGGCGGGGAGGTCGCTGGTCTTTAGGTGGCTGGATTGAAGGAGGTTTATGCTTTTTTGGAGAGGAAGTGTTCTTCATTACAGCTATCCTCTTCAGTCACTCTGGGCAGCACCTATTCCAAGCATGGTGAGGCCTTGAGCATTTGAGGCACTTGGGTTTTGCCTGCTTTCCTTCTTTGTTGGCTTTTATGCACACTTCTATGCAGTGGCGCTGGCTGCATACACTGCAGATGATAGGGCCTTTGCACTCCTCCTTGTGATGGCCGAAACGCTAGCACCTGTAGTATCTAAGAGGCTCCGGTGTATACTCTTCGATGGGGAACTTCCCCCAGACTCCAAGATCCAGTGAGGAGGGCATTGGACCGATGGAGGTGGCTATGAGTCTTCTTACAGGGATGTCGTCTTTACTCATACAGCGTACTGTACAGTTGATATTGGTGCATGATGTGCCTCTGGAGATAGGCATCATTATAAGATAGCTAGGGATCACTGCTTTCCTCCGGATGAATGCAGAGTCCAGAAGTGTTAAAGATTGCTCCTCCTGGAGGGATCTGGCTGTCTCGAGGTCTTTCGGGATGATTATTAAATCACCTTCCCCGTTTGGTCTGGTAGTGAGCTACATGCCACGCTTTGCAGCCATGGCAACAAATGAGGCAAAAGAGATGGAGCTCTGCGTCTGTAAAAGTCGAAACTTTGGCAGAGGTTTCTTTGGCTGTGAAACTGGAATGCTTGCAGCAATGGTTGAGGCTTCTTATAGGAGTTTGGTAAGGAAGTCTGTGCAGTTGCAGTACGCTGAATAGTTCCCCTGGGGCGCAACAGGTTCAGTCTCCATGGCATTGGAGGGCTCAGGCGCCAAGGTAGGAAGGGTGGCTGTTGCTGCACCTGACTGCTGTACAGTTGTAGGGACTGACAAGGAAAATCTCTCAGTCCTTGGAGTCACCAGTGGCGATGGTGGGGCTGGTACTGGCGCTGGTGAAGGCCGTTCATGGCTCTTCCTTCTTTTGGGAGGGGGTGTAGTCACTTCCATGGTAGATGATTTTGCAGTCCTGAAATGCTTTAGGACCTTGGTAGAGGCGACTATGCACCCCTTCCAGCTGCACCTGACATGATGGTTAATCAGGGTTTTGTTTTCCACGTTATTTATTCAAAGGCCTACAGTGTTAAACAGTAAACATGTCGATTCTCATACGATGTACAACAGTCGCAGTCACATTCAGGATCATTGTAACAGTCCCTGCAGTGTCGGTCAGCTTCTGGATACAAGTCCCATGACCAGTCTCCAAGGTAAAAGACGGACATGGTGGCGATACTCTATGGTGACCGCAATGAGAATTTTACCTAGAGTGGATCACCGGGAGAGAGAGAGGAGCTGTTGACGGTGCAGGAGCTCAGGTGCGACTGATGAATAATAGGACAGGGGGAGGCAGAAATGAGAGAAACCTGACTGAACACTGCTCGTGTTTGGAGACATTCTTCAGCTATACCGTCTGTGACTCTGGACTTTAGTGAGACACACACCGATAAATTATTTTGATGAAGACAAAGAAGACTGAATCAACTTCATCATTAGAAGCAGAAGACATATTTCTTTCTGTCAACATTTTATATCTGAAACTACTACATGCCATCTGTCCCTTGCTTTACAAAAGTTTGGAAAGTCAGCTCATCCTACTTGGTACCAGCTTTGTATATTTATCCATTAGTTTAGGTGTGCTGTGAGCATTCGGTGGATTTTTGTGTAGTGCTGTAAATATCTACAATATGATAAATCTTAAATATAGTTCTATTTTCAGTTTGCTGGCTATTATTTTCACATTGCTGTTAATATTTTGCTTATTGTATATTAAATTTTATTGGTACATTTTACATAATCTACATCATGTACAATAGTTGAACGTAACATTAAACCTTCTACTTGGTATACTGCTGCGAGTGATATACCAGAAAAATTTTACCTCTGAGGTATCAACGGAGTTTAAACCTCAGAGCAAATATCCCAAGAGATATCGTGTATAAATCAGGGACGTGTTAATAACAAGCCCTAGTTATCCCTCCCCAAATTGAGTTAACCTTGTCTCGAAGGATAAGGTAAGGGCAGGATATGTGGGCAAGAAAGCCGTTACAACTCCTGATCCCAATGTGCTATAACTCATAAGTTTCCTGTTGATCCATTCCCCTTCGCAGTCGCCATATTTGTTGGTAGCTTGGAGAGACTCTGTCTGTTTTTCTTGGCTTTTTTTTAATGATTTTCAATTTTGGAGGCTTCAGCTTCTCCCTCATCGATTAAGTTAAATACCACTTTTTCGTTTCTTGGAGAATATCACTTCTGCACCTAGTGTTTTATTTGATTTGCACGCTTTTATTTTTTCGAGGCCGGCATGCGGTCAGTGCCATTGCATCATGTTACAAGATCGCTCAGAAACGCTTAGTTATTTAGTCATATCACTGTAAGATTATGTTTTACATTATTCTTTTCAGTGGCGATTCTAGGACTCTGAAAGTGGGGGGGCCACTTCAGGGCCAATATAAATTTTGGGGGGGCATTTATTGTTGGTGGCTAGGTGGCACTCTGAAGACAATATTATGTCATTAATGAAATAACAAATGACAATAATAACACCTCATTACTTTCATAACTTGCATTTGTAAAACATATACATGTATGCCTACACAAACATTATGATAATGGAGGTTATTCGTATTACTTAAAAAAAAATATATATGTATTTCTTGCAATATATTTTCAACAAAATCGCAAAAATATGGCAAAAATATCTTCAAAACAAAAATGAATCATGAGTTATGAATGTAATGTAAATATTATGTTGATATTAAAACCCCATGCAAGCATGCATGAAGTAATGCAGTGTTGCCAACAGGGCGAGTTTCCCTTTCCTGAGGTGAAGTAGATTATAGTACGTATATTTAGTGCAGCTTAATTCTACGATTATCATGCCGGCTATCAAATTCATCAACAAAACAGTCTAAATCAATTCCCTCGGCACGTGCACTTTCAATGGACAGTAATGCGATATTACTCAATCTAGCACTGGTCATGGAATTTCTGAGAAATGTTTTCACTAATTTCATTTTTGAAAAACTTCTCTCACAAGAAGCACTGGTAACAGGAAGAGTGACAGATATTAACAATAGTTTGTACAAACAGTCAAATGCAGCCTTATAAGGACTAAGGAATGACAGGAATTGTGTAATGGATGTAGGCTGTATTGGCTCTTTCGTGAGTAATTTCTTCACCAGAGGGATCTCATATTGTAAATCATTTTGACTGACCGAGTATGCCATTGCATATGCCTTCAAGTCTTCTTCTAACAAGAATGTCTGTCCTCCAGGACAGAGAGCTGAAATACCACAGAAAATTGCATTTGACTCTTTGGAGAAACGACGGTCTAATTCACTAATTAAGCAGTCTAGGACTTCATAGAAAATCCTGATGTGTTGCACATGACATGGAACAGAAGATCCTTGACCACTTGTTTCAAACACGATAAATCCATCAAGCTTACGAGGTTTCTTTACCCGTTTTCTTGTTGTTGTTGGTGTAATGCAGCATTTCCTGCAGAGTTCATTAACCTTCTCAGAGTAATGGTCATTCAAGTCAGAGTTGCGTACATTAACTAAATGTTCATGGAGTGACGAAATTAGATTTGCTGCTTTTCCTAGGTCTGCTTGTTTATCCTGTAGCTGTGTAGACACTTTATTAACTTTTCCAAGAATATCTGTGAAAAATTGCAATAAGTAAACAAACTCTGCATCAATCTGGGCAAGCAAACCGCGAGCGGATACAGCTCGGGCACCAATGTCATCTTCAGAAATTTCCTTCAAAAGTCTCATTATGCATTGCAGACGGAGTAGAGCATTTTCACACGAAGTGGCCCGACACCACCACCTTGTGTCACTGAGATGCTGCAGTTCTCGTACTTGTTCTTTAGGCAACATTTCACGCTGTATCAAAATGAATTTCTCATGAACTACCGAGTTACTAGCAAAGATATAGAGTTCTTCAAGCAAACTAAAGAATTCAGCAGCTTCGGGTACATACTTTGCAACATTTATCAACACTAAATTGAGCCTGTGTCCATAGCAGTGTATATAATATGCAAAAGGAGCTTTATCACGAATTCGTTTCTGAACACCACTAATCCCTCCACTCATCACTGATGCCCCATCAAATCCTAATCCTACAAGAGAAGATTTGTAATCCAACCCCAGTTTATCCAAACTCTTCAAAATAATATCTGTGATAGAGGCAGCATCCAACAAGTCCATCTGAGTGAAAGAAATGAAACACTCCTGAATACAATTTGCTATTTCATCATAAAATCTAATAACTAATGCCAACTGCTCTGCCTTACTAACATCCTTGGCTTCATCAGCTTGAACAGAAAAGTAATGACATGACCTAACTTTTTCTGCAATTTCTTCCTTCACCATACATGCAAGTGTGTCAATCATCTCATTCTGTATTGCAGAACAAGTGTATTTTTCATTTTTTGGACCACTTTCTACTCTATCAGCTATAATAGGATCACGTTTAGCAGTGAATCTGAGAATCTTACAAACATTTCCTGGATTCAGTTCATCATCACCTTCTCTATGTCCTCTCTGCGAAATGTCTTGTGTTACAGTCAACAGGATTATTTCACCTAATGTCTTTATGTAATGACGATTTTCAAGAACTTTCTTCTGGTATGCCTCACTTATACACTGAGCAATTGATGTTTTATCAGCTTTATTTCGTTGATAGTCCGCCCATGCAATACAAGAAGTTTTGTGGCACTGAGAGGAAATGTGCTTTTCGATGGCACCATCTTTTCCATGTGCTTTCTTCCATCGTCTAAAGCCACTCTTTATGAATGCTTCATCTGCATTGCCATATGTTGGTGGAGCAAAGTGCCTGCATGCAAAACAGAACATTGCATCTCGTTCTTTAGAATATTCAGCCCATTCATATTTGTCGAACCAAGCCCCCACAAAAGACCGAGCATGAGACTTTCCTTCACTATGCCTTGGATACTCTTTTAATCGTACCTGAATAGGATTCTCAGAAGCAGATTGAGAAATGTCAGCTGGTGCAGAATCTTCCTTTTTCTGTTTCTTTGTTGGATGATCATGTGAACTTGATCTTGCAGGATTGCCAATACTTTCACGATCACAGTCTCCCTCTGACTTCTTAGCAGGTTTATCAGATTCAAGGTTTACTGTCAATGGTGTATCACATTCACTGCGTTTTTTAATTACAAATTTATCCATGATTGTCTATAGTACAATAAAATTATCTGTGATAGTAAGTTCTGAAAAAAAAAATAAATTAAATCAAATAATCACACGTAATTCACAATTAACACAACACACCTGTCACCACAGAAAAATGTGATAAAATTTGCGGTTTTGCCGACTACCGACTGGAAGAATAGAAGATGATGACAGCACGCACACACACACACTGTCACACACACACACACACACACACACACACACACCCACATATATATATATATATATATATATATATATATATATATATATATATATATATATATATATATGTGTGTGTGTGTGGGTGTGTGTGTGTGTGTGTGTATAACATGTATACAGTATAATAAATATATGCACATATAGGCCTACACTATCACTGCCAACATTCACGAATCACAAAAATTATGATACAATTAGGCCTAGACGATTTTTATTATTATAGGAATTGTTTTCTATGTAAAAATAAAATGGGGTTAATTGTCACCGACTCACCAGCTACTTGTATTTTGGCCTATTTAGTTATTTTCTTTCAAATATGGCTAACGACAATATTTATATTTGGCTTTTGTCAGATCTGTTTGTGAAAAGGTTAACACTGGGTTGAAGGGTTAAAACTTGAGTTGGGATATAGACCTACATCATATAACAAAAAAATTAGTGTACATTGTTTGCTACTTTACACCCGCCTGTCAGATTCTTCTCATTCTTTTTCTAAGATTTCGTATAATTATTTTTTTACTCTATTTTCGTATCCGCTTATGTGAAACACCCACATACTGTACATAAAGATCGAATATCTCATAGCCACTAGTCTACTCCCACTTTGTATGAGACGAAATAATGAATACCACTTATGCTCAAATGCACTTATGCACAAATAATTATGCTTTAGACACTCAATAAGACACTAATCGGGTAAAAACTGACTTGACCGGCTCACAGTCTCACAGAAACGGACTACATGTACTGATCACATCATCACATCATACATGGAAGAAACATACGCGTCTGATTCGCGTCACACAAACACAAGCGGGCGAGGAGGACGGAGGTGTAAAAAAAATTCCAATAATTTTAATCTAGCAACGTTACCATCTTTTTTTTTTTTTGTGATTACGTCTAGTTATTGTGATAGGATGGGATATTTGAGTGTATATATAGTATACTGTATAATTTATAAGGTATATATTTATATTATATATTATATTATATTATTATATATGCCTAAACTAAGCTTATTTAGAATTAGGATATGGAAACAAAAACTGGGGGGGCCAAGCTGGGGGCCAGCCAAAAAACTGGGGGGGCCATGGCCCCCCCTGGCCCCCCCTAGAATCGCCACTGATTCTTTTAAGGGGTGGTATGTTTATGGTAATCCCACATCGTTCCTTGGTTTTTCTTGGGTTTTTTTATCATCATAGACTTAGGGTATCATATGCTAGCTAGCTGCCATGCCCAGTTAATTTTTACTCATGCACCATCCCTTTATTCTTTCACCTAACCTTGCTGGTTGGGTGTGGCTGTCTTACCTCCCATTTGGTGATTCATCACGGCGGGGAGCTGCGATCTTGAAGGTCCTTCTAGGAGTTGGCTAGTGTTATCAGTTGCCCTAGGGTGGCTGTTTTTATTTTCCACTTAGCCTATATGTTTAACGAAGTGCCACAGGTCTTGGGATGCTGTTCTCTATGTCTACTTAGTTTTACCCATGTAAATGCTTTACCGACTGTTCTGATGCTAACTAGCAAACCCCCTTGTGTCGCCTTAACCATTATTATGCCTGGTTATGAGGACTTGTCCTCTGTGCCCTATCATGGCAGAACCCCTTGAACACTATTGCTGTTCCAATGTCGCTGTTGAACCTTCCTGTTATACCGCCTCACCATTTTCTGAGTCTCCCATCACCACCCCTTTTATCCTTTTGCCCTAGAGAGGTTAGATTTTCTCCTCCCCTGGTCAATATCTCTCTGTGCCTTAGAGACCACCCTTGGGTGTTATCTCTGCCCCTTCCCCTTCCTAGTTAGATCATAACCTGACCGTACTGGGAACTATCTTCCTCTTGTCTAGTCATCTTACCCTAGCTTTTGAGCTTTCCCTCACCCGTTGGGTAGGCTAGGTTTGCCTGCACAGTTCTCCCTATGGTCTAACCCTATCTAGGTGTAGAGTTGGTACTCTAGAGGGATGTAGTTCGATATATCTTGGCAGTGGACCACGGCTTGAGATGCTTCCACAGTGAGACTGGAATTTTGTGGCAAAGATCTCTCTGAGCATTGGTTGCCTTTCTTCTTCAGACTCTGTTGGCATCTTTGAGTCTTGCTTTCAGGGTTGGGTCTGTCACAGCAGCGAACTGTAACAAACCTAAGACCCTTCCCTGTTGCCGTCTGGTGAGTACTTCGGATTAAAGTAGTTACCTGACCGAGTTTGCGATTTCCTTTCTTGCCTTATGGTAGATCTCTCTACCACAAGGCAAGAGAAAGGAAATCGCAAACTCGGGTGTATGACTATAAATTCCAGTGAATTCCTAGCCACTTGAATTTCAAAGCTGAATATAACTTGCACTTCTTGAGGTTGATTTATAGGACCAGAGATTGAAGGAAGTTCATGGCCTTTTGGGCTGTTCGAAGACATTCCGACTTCGTTGCAGCCCAGACTTAACAGTCGTCCAGGTACAAAATCACATGAAGGCCTCTGTTCTGAAGTTATTGGACAACTACCTAGACTAGATTCGTGAAAATCCTGAGAGTTTTACTGAGCCTCAATGGCATAGCTTTCAATGCGTAGGCCTATCTTGCCAGTTTGAAACAGAGATGGGGGAGAAGCGCAGACCTATCGGAAGAGGCCAATAGGCGCCTGTAAGTTCTATGGAGATGGTGTAGTGGGATCTATATTCACGAGATAATCAGCCTCTGGAACTTGTCTTTCACCATAAATTTGTTCAGTGGCGACAAGTCCAGAATAGTTTAAAGAGTATTAGAATCTTTCTTCGGCATACAGAATAGCCATTCTTGAAAGTTTATGGATTTTTTGCAATGGCTGTCTCTTTTCTGGAGGTTCTGAACATAATACTTAATAAAGGGGGTTGTGAGTTGAAAGAACCTCTTGAAGCCTAGCCCTTTTGAGACTGCTTTGAGCATAGGGATCGAGCTCCCATTGATCCCTGAACAGGTGAAGTTGTCCCCTTACCGGAAGCTCGTCATTGTTGTTGTGGAAGACGTGCATCTTTAGTCATCTTGCCTCTACTTCCTTGGCCTCTACTTTGACTGCCTCTTCTAGACCTTCCCATGTTACCGGAGCCCTTCTTCTGAGCTTTGGCAGGATAGAATGCTGGGGTAGCTCTCTCATACACCGTGTTGAGGGCTGGAGACTGAAACATACCGATGGGGAACCATGTACAGAGTCTGAGGGATGGTGGCAACTAAGGCTGTTGCCACAGGAAAGGATTTCCTTCCCTTAAAGGGACTTCTGGGCTACTTGTCCTTGGGTTGAGGTCCTTCATTGGGGATAAATTTTGGTTTAGAGGACATAACCCACTTGTCTGTAAGGCTCTTATTCTCCTGAGCTGCTTAGTCCATGAATTATTCAATTAATTTTCAAGGGAATAGATCCTTCCCCGATTAGTCTAGTAGGAAGATAGGGTTCCCATGCACCCCCATGATACATTTTTTTAACTTGCATTTTTGCAATCCCTGGGGTGTCTGGGAACATAATCCCCTTTGTTCCCGTTCAAAAAAAAAATGTCCCATGTGGGTCATTTAGCCGTCTATTTGTTCGCCATCTTGGATTTCTGGAAATGCAAAAGTTAGGGGTAGGGGAAATATAAAGGACCTTTTCGTGAAGAAATAAATTATTTACATATACAAACTAGATATCATTGGAAAGGGTATGAACAGCACTATCAAAAGAACCCATCACTTATTCGGTCATGACATTAATGACGTCATCAGAGGTCCAAAGGTCACGTTAAAGGGGGACTAGTCAAAATTCGGGCCCATCCAATTTGTTAACCATCCTGCACCTAACTGAATAAATATTTTGGATTCTACTTTGCTTCAAAGAAAGTGTACATGAATAGGTAGTTTTTAAAACTAAAACAAATTAATTAACTAGATTGTAACATTATTAACCCTTTCCACAAATAAAACGAAAATATTGAAAAAAAAAAATATTTTTTTTTAAATGAGATTAATGTGAAATTCCAGTTCGACACATCTTTGTTTTCTCTGCCTTTCTGTTATGGTAAAAGGCCTTATATGTTCCAATGAGTCCCGAAATACAGTCTATGTATAATTCCATTGGTATCTTCACTTGGTATTATCAGAATATGCAATACACACATATATATAGATAGAATGTCTGATAACGAGTTGCTATAACACACAGGCCAAAAATGTATTAACTTGCAATATTATCATGACTGCCAAAAGTCTCAATGTTCATATTAATCTAATCTTCATTATCACTGAAAAGTTCTTCATTGTCACTGTCTTGGTCAGCCTGTTCTCCATCAGGGTCATTATCACAATGTTCCATCTCTTCCGTAGTCTTGTGAACTAAGTCTATCAAGGCAGGGGGAAGTACCAGGCTGCAAGACCACACTGGCTCCAGAACACCCTCATAATTTTGTTCCCAACCTTGTTCAGGATCATATGGCTTTGGAGACCAGAAGATTGGAATTTCTGGTCGCTTGTAGATAGCTAGAACTTGAACGCTGTGGATTTCCAAATCCAGATTTCAGAAGTGACAAGCTGAAGACCCGACTTCAAAGACACGAAATTAATGAGAGCATCGCTTGCACAAAAGTTTTTCCTGGGGACAGGGGATGCATAACCTTCAAACTGGTGTACAGCAAAAGCATCTATGTTGCGGAAACAGTGACATATGCATATAGACTTGGTTCCAGAGACAAGTTTGAGGATGTTGCCTTGCACTTGCACATTGCTGTTCAGAGGTTGTTCCATGAGTCAACACCACTTCCTCGGCCTCCAACAGCTGATGAGCTGGATGCCAGAGCATCAGAAGAATACCTTCCAACATCACCATCAGATGATTGTAACTGGCATGCTTTGCCGTTCACAGCCACCAGTGCTGTGCCACAGTGCTCCATGCGAGATGTGAGGTCCTGTCGACTCTTCTGGTGGATGAAGTAGTCGTGGAAAAGTCTGAAAAGTGCCGACGTCTGGTCCTTTCCATAGCTCAGGTGAGATTTAACCACATTTGCTTTACCACCTTGATTATATAGTTTTACCACAATCTGTATTTCAATGTAAACCCTTCTCTGTCTAATGTCTAGTGGTTTCATTTCCAGGACATCTGCCGTCTTGTGACAAACGGATAGTGGAAATTACCTAAACATATTCTGACTTGCAGCACAATACGACACCTGCAGATTGTTCAATACCGACAGCAGAGTGCCCTTGCCTTCATGCTGCTGGTCAAATCTCAGAACCTGGATGAGCCACTAGACCTTGATTAACTGCTGCGATATTCACTCACCCCTGTACCACTTAGCCTGGGTACTGCTGATGGTTTCTTCAATAAGACCAACAAAGCTGCACTTCTGCATTTCTTCACAGACGATAGTCACAAGGATATTCCTTATCCGAAGGGTGTCCTGCACATCCAAGATGGCAACACCCTTTTCCATGCCCTGACAAATATATCACTTAC
>NC_090749.1:15215956-15270956 GCF_036898095.1 Palaemon carinicauda
TGCTATTATTATTGAATACCCCCACGTCTGAGGGATAGACATCAACTAGTATTCCTAACCATCATACCATGGTTCCTACTGTCTATCAGATCGTATGAAGATTATGTAATGTAGGTGTTAATACTGTAACCATTTTAATTACTGGGCTCCAGTGTGCTCTCAAAGCTCGGCTCAGTGCTCACTACTTTACTTTAACTGTGAAATTACATTGCCCCTTATCTTGCGATAAAAGAAGTAATAAATATTCTAAAAAATAAAATTAATTATTCTATTCATCACCTACTGTAAATCATCTTAATTGATTGTGAGAAAATGAATGATAAGTTATATTACATTTCTTACTTTATTTGCAACAACTAGATATCGTTCTCCAACATTGGAGAAAATACCAACATATATATATAGCATTTATTAAAATATTTTCATAAAAGATATTGAACAATGCTTGGTTCTGTAACAGAAGGGCTGATGGATATTCTGAAACCAATGTTGAATTTAGATAATTGAGCTTTTTGTAACTTGCACAATCCTTTTTTCTTTATTGCATCTTCCAAAGAGAACCGGATTTAATTGGTTATTTCATTTGGCTGGAATCCAATCCCAGTAATTAAAAGGTGCAGTGGCCTATTGGAAGTGTCCCTGCCTGGCACTCAAAGGAATGGGGTTCAAGTCCCACTTAAACGGAATACTTTCTTAAGTGTCTGCAACCTCACCTTCCTTTCTGAGTCATCAGCAGCCTGGCCCTAGGTTGGGTGGAGAGGTGCTTGGGTGCTGATCATATGTGTATATGGTCAGTCTCTAAGGCAATGTCTGTCCTGCTTGCGAGGGCAAATTCAATTTCCTTTGCCTCTGTCACTTATGAGCAGCCTTTAAACCTTAATTGGGTTCCTTCACTCTGGCATCAGTGTATGAGTCGTCTCTCGAATTGAATTCTTCAATGTAATGGATGATATCTACTTTGAAGTATAATAAAGAGCAACCCACACTGCTAACATTGTTAAGATAACTTTCGAATAAAAACTCTCACCTACTTCGATGTAGTCAGTTACTACAAAACTTCACCATTAGTAATAGATGAAAATTCTTTCTCTTTCTTTCTTGTTCACAATTGGTAATAAACTATTAATCTTTTTTTTCCTTTCAGTCTCTTGAAACCTTCAAGTTGACTCCAGAGGGAAAATTAACGCCCTAAGGCTCTTCCCTTCCTCTTCCAGATCCCCCTTAGGACCCCAATTAATAATCACGTCATCATCAAACACATAATAAGTATCCTTTAACAGCTTTATTGTCTGAGACACCTTAAAAGAAAATTCATGTTTTCCTCCTAATTGCCTTTACACAGAACTAATCTTTTCCTTCACAATTCTCCTCGCGTCAGAGCATTTTCTTTTTTGCCTGGAATACTGGAAGATTCGGGAAGATTATAAATCATCTTTCAAATGACGTTTTCTGGTAAAACCTTAGTAATTGATCTGGAAAACAATCTTTCAAGAATTGCATTTGGGTCAAGACAGTCTCCGTCTGTCTACCCAAAAAAACAACAAAAACAAAGTTCAAAACAATAATCAAGGCATCGCTACCAACTTCCTTTTTAGGACTGATAATAAATCCAGAATGTAAGCAAACGCTCTTTATTATTTTGTAATGAATTTGTACTCTTAAGTGTTATATTTTACTGTAAATTTATGTACATTGGATTACTAAACTTCTGAAAATTGCTTATTTTTCATGTATATTGATGTAAAAATAAAATAGTTCGTTTTATTTTATATATGTTGATGTAAAAATAAAAAATAAATAAATGATTAATTGTTATATATGTTAATGTATTTGTAACTCAAAATATCATTGTGTTGGAACAGGTGTTCCAGACACTTCTCATAACTACTGTACTTCGGCGCTGGCCATCTGACGAACGTGAGTTCAACAAGATGATTCGAGAGTGGGTTCCTGGAGTGTCGCTATTGCGCAATGTTAGCCTTGAACGATCCAGAATTCTCTAGAGTATTGATCCAAATATAAAAGGACAGGTGCGTGCGTGCATAGATTGCCTGGACATTATTCACGGATGGGGCTCTTAGACATAGCCCCCAAGGTGGAAGACCCAACCAGTGCGGTGAGGGTCTGGCCAGATCTCGGCTCACGACAATCTTTTCAAGTGTATTGCTCAAACCAGAGTGTTAGTAGGTAGTGTGGCGGTGGGGGTGGCAGTAGGTGGTTTCGCTGTTGTTCCACTCTTTTTTTTCTTGGCAGGTGGCATCCTCACTGGTTGAGGAGAGGGGTCAAGAACAGTAAGACCACATTCTTGATAATATCTATTAGGTGTAGCTTTCGTGCAGTCGATATGTGGATTCAATTTAAAACTGAGCTATCTAGGTGGCCTGCCAGGGTCTTCAGTATCTTCTGGAGAACTCCTGGGGTATGGAAGTGTGGGATCTCAATGTTGATGAGCTTCAGTGATAGTGGTTTCTTGTGCAACGGAGGCTCACTATTCCTTTTATTGACAAGTTGATATACAATGTCGTGGTACAGATTACAATCATTGCATCTGCACAATATCTTGTGCTGGACGCAGTCCCAATCAAGCTGCAAGCCAAGCTCTGAAGCCAGCTTGAGAGCATGGAACACAGCTTTTCCCTTCTGATCATAGTATGCAGTGTATTCCTTGCATTTTTTCCTGTCAACATAACAGAAGTCTTGATAGTGCTGGTGCTCCTTACTATAGCAGTAACAACAGATGAAGGTTCCGCTATAATAGCTTATTGGAAAGTCGACAGCATATGTCAGAGCTGAAAATTTCTGCCACCAAACTGGCAGGGAGCTGGGTGTCCCTTGTGCCGGATAGGAGAGTTCTTGAGCCGGCAGAAAGATCATTACTTGCTTTTTAGAGTGTACAGCCTTGTGCTGGATACGGGTTCTTATATTGGCAGCCCATTTTAGAGATTAGGGGGAGGCAGAAACCAGAGACACCTGACTGAACACTCCTTTTGTTGGAGACACTCTTCAGCTACACCCTCTCTGACTCTGGACTTTAGTGACTACAGAAACCGATTAAGTATTTTGAAGAAGACAAAGAAGATTGAATTAGTATTCATTATTAGAATCAGGAGCCATAATTCTTCCTGTCAACAGTTTATATCTGAAACTACACAACACCATCTGTCCCTTGCTTTATAAAAGTTTGGAAAGTTAACTCGTCTTACTTAGTAACAACTTTCGTTCGTTCGTTGTATTGTAGCCAACAATTCTTTTTGGTACGGGCCTTTCCCTTGTTCGGTCCGTAGGTAACCTGTAAAATACAGGTTGGTTGTTAAACAATAGGAAATTTGAAAGGTTTTCAGTTGTAGAGACAGATGCAAACAGAGGAAGGATGATGGTGGTAGTGGAAGGGGTCTATTATGTCACGGATAGTGGTAGGTTGAAGGGTTTGTAAGGCCTTTGAAACGTAGAAAAATGTTGCAGGTAGGGTTGTCCAACCCTTTACTTACTAGGGTCCCTGCAGAATATCTTATTAGTAGATAAAGTTAGGGAAAAATACAGGGGATGATGTGTCTAGGGCCTTACGGCGATGGGATGAGATGGATTCTGATGAGGGTTTCAAAGGTTGTTACTTCAGCGGAGGTAGGTTTGACAGCAGTTGTCTGTGGATTTCTATGTTTTCGACAATTGCTTTTACCAATGTGACTGCAGTCTGCCTGGCGTGTTACGAGTTGATGTCCACTTGAAGGTTATCTCTCAGTTATGCTTTTTAGCTACATTCTAGCAGGTAGTGAGTGCATGGGAGCCTGTTGTTGTGTGACATCACAATATTCACAGGGACTTTCATTATTATTTTCCATCATCTCCCAATTTGCTTTATACCCCAGCCTGAGTCTGTGGATGCATATAGCCTTTCTTGACGTGCATCTGTCAATGGGGGAGGCACTATGTCCGTGGCTCTTGTGTACCTATACTCTATCTATGCGTCTGGTGCATTTGGCTAGCTCATCTGCTCTCTCATTTCGTAATATTCCAATGTGACTGGGAATCCAGTTGGATGTTCTCCAGCTGGCCGAAAAGTTATTGGAATATACTGCAACTCCTGTTGTCTAAATACTAGGATTTAGAGTACTATCAGTGTACTCCTGATTACTTTCTGGGCTGCAGTTCTCAGTTCCTCTATTGCGCAGTTCATATATTTATCCTTGCTTGCTTGCTTGATATATTGCCCAGCCTTTTACTGGACACGGGCTCTTGCGTCGTCAGTGCATAGGGACATGTATCCGTGTGTGTGTGTGTGTGTGTGTGTGTAGATTGCCTTACCTTGTGTAAGACACGGGCTCTTGCGTTGGCAGCCCGTAAGAGAGGTTATCTGAAATGACTAAATTAAATTTGTAAAAGGAGATTTACAATCTGAACAGGGTTAAAGTAGTTTATGTTAATGCTAAAAGGGTTAAAAAAATCAATGAGATATATTACTTCTCAGGGTAATGGTTTAAACTACATTAAATCTAGATAGCCAAAGCTAATGATATAAGGCCAAAAGGTAATGGTAGTTTCGAATTAACTGCTTAACCTCATTCAGCAGCTTAGAATTTGGTTCTCAGGTGGGGGTAATGGTAATATACTAAGCATCCCACAGGCTGGAATTTGCATAGCAGATTCCAAGTCAATGCCCGTATAACTGAATGAGGGACAGGTCCCTCTTGCTACCACTAAGCAAAACAACAGGGGTAAAAGGGGGTAGGTTTACTGGCAAGACAATGGAAAAAAGGCCTCAGGGCCAGTAGGGAGACTCCTCTTTTAGCCCACGAAAAGAAAATTTTTTGATAGACAGTCTCTTGAGTAAGAGAGAGAGTGTAAATGCAGGTACAGGTTAGTTTTGGTGTTATGTGAGTATTCGGTGAATTTTTGAGTAATGTTGTATATATTTATGTTAAATCTTGAATATAGTTTTATTTTCTGTTTGTTGGATATTATTTTCATATTACAGTTAGTTTTTTGCTATTGTTTAAGAACAATTTATGAGTAGATTTTGCATAATCTACGTCTTGTGCAGTTGATGAACGTAACAGAATTGGGCGGCTGGCTGGGATCTGAATTGTTATTCTGTATTGGAAAAGCTAACCAATAAAATAATACCAATGACTTAATATCGCAAGAGGGTCTGCCCCTCACTTTTATTTTTCTCCTGTAGGCTACTTCTCTTTCTCCATATTTCCTTAATCTTTCCCATCCCGAGTACCTACCTTTGAGCTATAAACTGGATTGTATCCAGGGGTACTCTTCCTTTCCCCATATTCCCGACTTCCCTATTGTTATTATTGTTGTTGTTGTTATTCTGTTTTTAATTCAAACATCGTTCATGAAGTAAACGTATTTTGTTACTTGTATGAAATAGTCAGCAAACATGTCAGGGTTTAATACAGCAGAGTTTTTTGACGAATTTTGTGAAGATCCACACGATGAGAAGTTGAGTGATCACAAGAAATCTAGCTTAGTGAGTTTAGGCAAACATCTTGAGCTTAATGTTAAAAATTCAATGAAGAAAGGGGATATTAAACATATGTTAGTTAAACCTTAGTTAAAGACAATGTTACCTCAGAATGTGTTAGATACGATGGATAGAGAATCAGTGTGTTCTGCTTTACCTGCTGTGGAACTTGAAAGGCTTAAAATAGAAGCTCGTTTAAGAAAATAAAAAAATAGAGGCCCAATTATGGTGGATCTCACCACGCCTAGAACAGGAGGTGTCTAGAGCAATTTAGAAGATTGGCAGCATTACAGACCATCCCAACTACCACTGCTGCAGCTGCAACACCAGAGCCACCTAAGCCCCAAAGACCTCCACGTTACAGGCCTCCATGTCAGACTTCCTCTGATCCTGACCCAGTCACCCCCACTCCTGTCACTGTGATCATGTTCTTGGAGCTAACGTCACAATATTCACCGGGTCTTTCATTCTTATTTTCCTTCATCTCCTAATTTGCTTTATACCCCAGCTTGAGTCTGTGTGTGCATATAGCCTGCTCTCTTGGCATGTGTCTGTCAATGGGGGGAAGCAATAGGTCCGTGACCCATGTGTACCAATACTCTATCTATGTGTCTGGTGCTCTTGGCTAGTTTATCTGCTTTTTCATTCCCTGGTATTCAAATGTGACTGAGAATCCAGTTGAGAGTCACAGGTCTGCCTCTTTAATTGCGCTGATATAGAAATGCTTTGATATCAGATAGTAGAGCCTTGGTTTCTTCGTTGTTTTCCTATTGCATGGCATGCATTGAGGATCTTGAGTCAGTATGAATGACTACAGGTCCTTCATTTTCATTATAGTGTTTTAGTGCTTGCTTTATTGCAACAAGCTCTGTCTACATGGTGGAGGCATTATTGGACTATACTGCAGCTCCTGTTGTCTGAATACCAAGATCTACAGTACTATCAGTGTAGTAGGTCTGCGCCCCTTCCGTTTTTGTACTCCTGATTGCTTCCTGGGCTACAGTTCTTAGTTCCTCCATTGTGCAGTTCATATATTTATCCTTGCTTGATAGATTACCCAGCCTTTTGCTGGACACGGGCTCTTGCGTCGGCAGTGCATAGGGACATGTATCCGTGTGTGTGTAAATATTTATGTTAAATCTTGATTATAGTTCTATTTTCTGTTTGTTGAATATCATTTTCATATGGCTGTTGTTTTTTTTCTATTGTTTAAAAAACTTTATTAGTAGATTTTGCATAATTTACGTTATGTACAATAGATGAACGTAACACAATTGGCGGCCTGGGTGGGATCTGAATTTTTATTCTGTTTGTAATTCCAACATCGTTCGTAAAGTAAACGTATTTTGTTATTTGTATAAAATAGCCAGCAAACATGTCAGAGTTTATTACAATCGGGTTTTTTGGCAAATTTTATGAGGATCCCCAAGTTGAGAAATTAAGCGATCTCAAGAAATCTAGCTCAGTAAGTTTAGGCAAACATCTTGAGCTTAATGTTAAAAATTCAATGAGAAAGAGGATATTAAACATGTGTTAGTTAAAACTTACGTTAGAGACGATGTGTTACCCCAGAATGTGTTAGATACGATGAATAGAGAATCAGCGTGTTCTGATTTACCTGATGTGGAACTTGAAAGGCTTAGAATAGAAGCTCGTTTAAGAGAAAAAGAAGAAGAGGCTCAGGCTGAGTGTGAGAGAAAAGAAGCAGATTTAGAACATGAGCAATTAGAAGTAGAATTAAAACATGAACAATTATAAGGGAGGAGAACGCCAAAGATAGGGAAGCTCAGATAAAGCTTCATGAGCTTAAAGTTCAAAAAGTGTTAGGACCAGAAAAAAATAAGCAGACTAGTTCTAGTGATCCTGATAAATCTAGGTAAGTCATTTTTATTGAAGATCAAGTTGTACCTCCTTTTAATTAAAAGGATTTAGATGAATATTTAGTCTGTTTTGAGACAAAAGCTAAGAAACACAAGTGTATGACAGCCGACTAGTGGTCAGCAGAATTTTGGGATTATATGTTTTAAGGAGTTTTGTTTGGTAGGGCACTAAAGGTTTATGCTTCTATTCCTGAGTAGGCTCTAGAGTATATGATTATGAAATCTTGAAAATAAAAATTTACAAGCCTATAAATTAACACCCAAAGTTCACAAGATAGAGTTTAGGAGTTGGACAAAACAAGATAAGCAGACATATGTAGAATTTAGTAGAGAACAATAACATTAGTTTGATAAATGTTGTAAAGCAGCAGAGTGTAGGGATGGTTTTGATAGATTAAGAGAAACTGTTTTAATTGAACAGTTTAAGAATCGAGTTAGTGAGAACATTAAGTTTTACTCAAATGAAAGAAATTTATCTACCCTTTGCAGAAAAGCCGTATGTGCTGATGGTTATGTACTGGCCCACAAAGAGTCTAGGTCTAATGATAAAAGGTTTAATAGATCAAAAGACTATAGGGATACAGATAAGCATACAGGTACTGATGATGGAGATCAAAGGTCTAATTTTGATTCGCATGTCAAGTCTCAAAGCAGTAATTTTAATACCAATTCTATTACTAGCAGTTCTGTAGTATGTAATTATTATGAGAAACCAGGTCACACAGTGCCCGAATGTTTTATGTTGAAAAGGAAAGAAGATAAAAGTGGGGCTCTTGTAACTACCAAAGTCTCGTTATGGTGTGCTACCAGTAGAGATTAACACTATAAATGACCACGTTTTTTGACAGGAAGCCTGTTAATTTCAGTGTTTGTTCCAGACCTGTTGATAAGGTTTACAAGCCATACACTGCAAGGGGTTTGTTGCTGTTGGTGATGGTTCACTACACCATGTTTGTATAATGTGTGATACTGGTTGTGCCCAGTCTCTCGTTTAGAGGAAAGCTGTCCCTGTGAATGAGGATTTGTTTATTGAGAAGTATGCTCCCGTTCATGGGGTTGGTGCCCATCTTAGTATTCCCTTGCATCATATAGATCTGACTATTTGGGCCTGATGTTGTTGGTATGGACTGGGAGTTTTAGATACTTCTCATAACTATTGAACTTTTATACCAGAAGTCTTACGGATTTTAGGTCAACAGGATGGTTGTAGAGTGGATTCCTGGCACCTGGCAATTGTGTAATGTTTGTCTTTATGCTTCAGAATTCTTTAGAGTATTGTTCCCGATATAATAGGACATATTCGGTTCTGTGCAGATTGCCCAGCCTGTAGCATGACACGGGTTCTTGTCATTGGACAGCCCGTAAGAGTATATTAATCAGGAAAGAGATGGTCTCCCAAAAGAGGGTGGAACTGCAACATTAAAAAGCAGAGGGTGAGTTTTGAAAGGGTAATTTGAACATGAAATGGTGGAAGAGAAATTACTTATGAAGGGATTTGACATTAGACATGAAAGGTGGGGGGGGGGGGGTTCCGAAAAGGAGACTCCTCTTTAGGTCCATGAAATGGAACGTTATAGTCAGAGAAAAAGTTTTGATAGCAGCAAGTCCCAGTAAGTAGGAGAGACTGGGGGAGGAAAGAAGTTTTTTTTCTTTAGTCAGAGAGAAAAGGAGAAGGTTTAAGCAAATAAGCTTATCCCTGCTCGGTGATTGGCAGCTGAAATTGTTGCAATAACTGCATGAAGGTGGGAGAACTGGTTAGGGACAGGACTCAGGTGAGGGTTTTAAAGGCAATGGGGATAAGGTCTTCTGAAGATATAGACTCAACTTGTTGAGTCAAGGATTTAGGTAGGTTGGAGGATGTGGGTTTAGAAAGTGGTGCCGATTGCGGCTGGGCGGCTGGTACAGTAACAGTTTCAGTAGGCGGCTGTCGTTGTCTCCTCTGGCGGGGAGGTCGCTGGTCTTTAGGTGGCTGGATTGAAGGAGGTTTATGCTTTTTTGGAGAGGAAGTGTTCTTCATTACAGCTATCCTCTTCAGTCACTCTGGGCAGCACCTATTCCAAGCATGGTGAGGCCTTGAGCATTTGGGGCACTTGGGTTTTGCCTGCTTTCCTTCTTTGTTGGCTTTTATGCACACTTCTATGCAGTGGCGCTGGCTGCATACACTGCAGATGATAGGGCCTTTGCACTCCTCCTTGTGATGGCCGAAACGCTAGCACCTGTAGTATCTAAGAGGCTCCGGTGTATACTCTTCGATGGGGAACTTCCCCCAGACTCCAAGATCCAGTGAGGAGGGCATTGGACCGATGGAGGTGGCTATGAGTCTTCTTACAGGGATGTCGTCTTTACTCATACAGCGTACTGTACAGTTGATATTGGTGCATGATGTGCCTCTGGAGATAGGCATCATTATAAGATAGCTAGGGATCACTGCTTTCCTCCGGATGAATGCAGAGTCCAGAAGTGTTAAAGATGACTCCTCCTGGAGGGATCTGGCTGTCTCGAGGTCTTTCGGGATGATTATTAAATCACCTTCCCCGTTTGGTCTGGTAGTGAGCTACATGCCACGCTTTGCAGCCATGGCAACAAATGAGGCAAAAGAGATGGAGCTCTCCGTCTGTAAAAGTCGAAACTTTGGCAGAGGTTTCTTTGGCTGTGAAACTGGAATGCTTGCAGCAATGGTTGAGGCTTCTTATAGGAGTTTGGTAAGGAAGTCTGTGCAGTTGCAGTACGCTGAATAGTTCCCCTGGGGCGCAACAGGTTCAGTCTCCATGGCATTGGAGGGCTCAGGTGCCAAGGTAGGAAGGGTGGCTGTTGCTGCACCTGACTGCTGTACAGTTGTAGGGACTGACAAGGAAAATCTCTCAGTCCTTGGAGTCACCAGTGGCGATGGTGGGGCTGGTACTGGCGCTGGTGAAGGCCGTTCATGGCTCTTCCTTCTTTTGGGAGGGGGTGTAGTCACTTCCATGGTAGATGATTTTGCAGTCCTGAAATGCTTTAGGACCTTGGTAGAGGCGACTATGCACCCCTTCCAGCTGCACCTGACATGATGGTTAATCAGGGTTTTGTTTTCCACGTTATTTATTCAAAGGCCTACAGTGTTAAACAGTAAACATGTCGATTCTCATACGATGTACAACAGTCGCAGTCACATTCAGGATCATTGTAACAGTCCCTGCAGTGTCGGTCAGCTTCTGGATACAAGTCCCATGACCAGTCTCCAAGGTAAAAGACGGACATGGTGGCGATACTCTATGGTGACCGCAATGAGAATTTTACCTAGAGTGGATCACCGTGAGAGAGAGAGGAGCTGTTGACGGTGCAGGAGCTCAGGTGCGACTGATGAATAATAGGACAGGGGGAGGCAGAAATGAGAGAAACCTGACTGAACACTGCTCGTGTTTGGAGACATTCTTCAGCTATACCGTCTGTGACTCTGGACTTTAGTGAGACACACACCGATAAATTATTTTGATGAAGACAAAGAAGACTGAATCAACTTCATCATTAGAAGCAGAAGACATATTTCTTTCTGTCAACATTTTATATCTGAAACTACTACATGCCATCTGTCCCTTGCTTTACAAAAGTTTGGAAAGTCAGCTCATCCTACTTGGTACCAGCTTTGTATATTTATCCATTAGTATAGGTGTGCTGTGAGCATTCGGTGGATTTTTGTGTAGTGCTGTAAATATCTACAATATGATAAATCTTAAATATAGTTCTATTTTCAGTTTGCTGGCTATTATTTTCACATTGCTGTTAATATTTTGCTTATTGTATATTAAATTTTATTGGTACATTTTACATAATATACATCATGTACAATAGTTGAACGTAACATTAAACCTTCTACTTGGTATACTGCTGCGAGTGATATACCAGAGAAATTTTACCTCTGAGGTATCAACGGAGTTTAAACCTCAGAGCAAATATCCCAAGAGATATCGTGTATAAATCAGGGACGTGTTAATAACAAGCCCTAGTTATCCCTCCCCAAATTGAGTTAACCTTGTCTCGAAGGATAAGGTAAGGGCAGGATATGTGGGCAAGAAAGCCGTTACAACTCCTGATCCCAATGTGCTATAACTCATAAGTTTCCTGTTGATCCATTCCCCTTCGCAGTCGCCATATTTGTTGGTAGCTTGGAGAGACTCTGTCTGTTTTTCTTGGCTTTTTTTTAATGATTTTCAATTTTGGAGGCTTCAGCTTCTCCCTCATCGATTAAGTTAAATACCACTTTTTCGTTTCTTGGAGAATATCACTTCTGCACCTAGTGTTTTATTTGATTTGCACGCTTTTATTTTTTCGAGGCCGGCATGCGGTCAGTGCCATTGCATCATGTTACAAGATCGCTCAGAAACGCTTAGTTATTTAGTCATATCACTGTAAGATTATGTTTTACATTATTCTTTTAAGGGGTGGTATGTTTATGGTAATCCCACATCGTTCCTTGGTTTTTCTTGGGTTTTTTTATCATCATAGACTTAGGGTATCATATGCTAGCTAGCTGCCATGCCCAGTTAATTTTTACTCATGCACCATCCCTTTATTCTTTCACCTAACCTTGCTGGTTGGGTGTGGCTGTCTTACCTCCCATTTGGTGATTCATCACGGCGGGGAGCTGCGATCTTGAAGGTCCTTCTAGGAGTTGGCTAGTGTTATCAGTTGCCCTAGGGTGGCTGTTTTTATTTTCCACTTAGCCTATATGTTTAACGAAGTGCCACAGGTCTTGGGATGCTGTTCTCTATGTCTACTTAGTTTTACCCATGTAAATGCTTTACCGACTGTTCTGATGCTAACTAGCAAACCCCCTTGTGTCGCCTTAACCATTATTATGCCTGGTTATGAGGACTTGTCCTCTGTGCCCTATCATGGCAGAACCCCTTGAACACTATTGCTGTTCCAATGTCGCTGTTGAACCTTCCTGTTATACCGCCTCACCATTTTCTGAGTCTCCCATCACCACCCCTTTTATCCTTTTGCCCTAGAGAGGTGAGATTTTCTCCTCCCCTGGTCAATATCTCTCTGTGCCTTAGAGACCACCCTTGGGTGTTATCTCTGCCCCTTCCCCTTCCTAGTTAGATCATAACCTGACCGTACTGGGAACTATCTTCCTCTTGTCTAGTCATCTTACCCTAGCTTTTGAGCTTTCCCTCACCCGTTGGGTAGGCTAGGCTTGCCTGCACAGTTCTCCCTATGGTCTAACCCTATCTAGGTGTAGAGTTGGTACTCTAGAGGGATGTAGTTCGATATATCTTGGCAGTGGACCACGGCTTGAGATGCTTCCACAGTGAGACTGGAATTTTGTGGCGAAGATCTCTCTGAGCATTGGTTGCCTTTCTTCTTCAGACTCTGTTGGCATCTTTGAGTCTTGCTTTCAGGGTTGGGTCTGTCACAGCAGCGAACTGTAACGAACCTAAGACCCTTCCCTGTTGCCGTCTGGTGAGTACTTCGGATTAAAGTAGTTACCTGACCGAGTTTGCGATTTCCTTTCTCTTGCCTTGTGGTAGATCTCTCTACCACAAGGCAAGAGAAAGGAAATCGCAAACTCGGGTGTATGACTATAAATTCCAGTGAATTCCTAGCCACTTGAATTTCAAAGCTGAATATAACTTGCACTTCTTGAGGTTGATTTATAGGACCAGAGATTGAAGGAAGTTCATGGCCTTTTGGGCTGTTCGAAGACATTCCGACTTCGTTGCAGCCCAGACTTAACAGTCGTCCAGGTACAAAATCACATGAAGGCCTCTGTTCTGAAGTTATTGGACAACTACCTAGACTAGATTCGTGAAAATCCTGAGAGTTTTACTGAGCCTCAATGGCATAGCTTTCAATGCGTAGGCCTATCTTGCCAGTTTGAAACAGAGATGGGGGAGAAGCGCAGACCTATCGGAAGAGGCCAATAGGCGCCTGTAAGTTCTATGGAGATGGTGTAGTGGGATCTATATTCACGAGATAATCAGCCTCTGGAACTTGTCTTTCACCATAAATTTGTTCAGTGGCGACAAGTCCAGAATAGTTTAAAGAGTATTAGAATCTTTCTTCGGCATACAGAATAGCCATTCTTGAAAGTTTATGGATTTTTTGCAATGGCTGTTTCTTTTCTGGAGGTTCTGAACATAATACTCTATAAAGGGGGTTGTGAGTTGAAAGAACCTCTTGAAGCCTAGCCCTTTTGAGACTGCTTTGAGCATAGGGATCGAGCTCCCATTGATCCCTGAACAGGTGAAGTTGTCCCCTTACCGGAAGCTCGTCATTGTTGTTGTGGAAGACGTGCATCTTTAGTCATCTTGCCTCTACTTCCTTGGCCTCTACTTTGACTGCCTCTTCTAGACCTTCCCATGTTACCGGAGCCCTTCTTCTGAGCTTTGGCAGGATAGAATGCTGGGGTAGCTCTCTCATACACCGTGTTGAGGGCTGGAGACTGAAACATACCGATGGGGAACCATGTACAGAGTCTGAGGGATGGTGGCAACTAAGGCTGTTGCCACAGGAAAGGATTTCCTTCCCTTAAAGGGACTTCTGGGCTACTTGTCCTTGGGTTGAGGTCCTTCATTGGGGATAAATTTTGGTTTAGAGGACATGACCCACTTGTCTGTAAGGCTCTTATTCTCCTGAGCTGCTTAGTCCATGAATTATTCAATTAATTTTCAAGGGAATAGATCCTTCCCCGATTAGTCTAGTAGGAAGATAGGGTTCCCATGCACCCCCATGATACATTTTTTTAACTTGCATTTTTGCAATCCCTGGGGTGTCTGGGAACATAATCCCCTTTATTCCCGTTCAAAAAAAAAATGTCCCATGTGGGTCATTTAGCCGTCTATTTGTTCGCCATCTTGGATTTCTGGAAATGCAAAAGTTAGGGGTAGGGGAAATATAAAGGACCTTTTCGTGAAGAAATAAATTATTTACATGTACAAACTAGATATCATTGGAAAGGGTATGAACAGCACTATCAAAAGAACCCATCACTTATTCGGTCATGACATTAATGACGTCATCAGAGGTCCAAAGGTCACGTTAAAGGGGGACTAGTCAAAATTCGGGCCCATCCAATTTGTTAACCATCCTGCACCTAACTGAATAAATATTTTGGATTCTACTTTGCTTCAAAGAAAGTGTACATGAATAGGTAGTTTTTAAAACTAAAACAAATTAATTAACTAGATTGTAACATTATTAACCCTTTCCACAAATAAAACGAAAATATTGAAAAAAAAAAAAAAATTTTTAAATGAGATTAATGTGAAATTCCAGTTCGACACATCTTTGTTTTCTCTGCCTTTCTGTTATGGTAAAAGGCCTTATATGTTCCAATGAGTCCCAAAATACAGTCTATGTATAATTCCATTGGTATCTTCACTTGGTATTATCAGAATATGCATTACACACATATATATAGATAAAATGTCTGATAACGAGTTGCTATAACACACAGGCCAAAAATGTATTAACTTGCAATATTATCATGACTGCCAAAAGTCTCAATGTTCATATTAATCTAATCTTCATTATCACTGAAAAGTTCTTCATTGTCACTGTCTTGGTCAGCCTGTTCTCCATCAGGGTCATTATCACAATGTTTCATCTCTTCCGTAGTCTTGTGAACTAAGTCTATCAAGGCAGGGGGAAGTACCAGGCTGCAAGACCACACTGGCTCCAGAACACCCTCATAATTTTGTTCCCAACCTTGTTCAGGATCATATGGCTTTGGAGACCAGAAGATTGGAATATCTGGTCGCTTGTAGATAGCTAGAACTTGAACGCTGTGGATTTCCAAATCCAGATTTTAGAAGTGACAAGCTGAAGACCCGACTTCAAAGACACGAAATTAATGAGAGCATCGCTTGCACAAAAGTTTTTCCTGGGGACAGGGGATGCATAACCTTCAAACTGGTGTACAGCAAAAGCATCTATGTTGCGGAAACAGTGACATATGCATATAGACTTGGTTCCAGAGACAAGTTTGAGGATGTTGCCTTGCACTTGCACATTGCTGTTCAGAGGTTGTTCCATGAGTCAACACCACTTCCTCGGCCTCCAACAGCTGATGAGCTGGATGCCAGAGCATCAGAAGAATACCTTCCAACATCACCATCAGATGATTGTAACTGGCATGCTTTGCCGTTCACAGCCACCAGTGCTGTGCCACAGTGCTCCATGCGAGATGTGAGGTCCTGTCGACTCTTCTGGTGGATGAAGTAGTCGTGGAAAAGTCTGAAAAGTGCCGACGTCTGGTCCTTTCCATAGCTCAGGTGAGATTTAACCACATTTGCTTTACCACCTTGATATATAGTTTTACCACAATCTGTATTTCAATGTAAACCCTTCTCTGTCTAATGTCTAGTGGTTTCATTTCCAGGACATCTGCCGTCTTGTGACAAACGGAGAGTGGAAATTACCTAAACATATTCTGACTTGCAGCACAATACGACACCTGCAGATTGTTCAATACCGACAGCAGAGTGCCCTTGCCTTCATGCTGCTGGTCAAATCTCAGAACCTGGATGAGCCACTAGACCTTGATTAACTGCTGCGATATTCACTCACCCCTGTACCACTTAGCCTGGGTACTGCTGATGGTTTCTTCAATAAGACCAACAAAGCTGCACTTCTGCATTTCTTCACAGACGATAGTCACAAGGATATTCCTTATCCGAAGGGTGTCCTGCACATCCAAGATGGCAACACCCTTTTCCATGCCCTGACAAATATATCACCTATGTTTGGAGAAATATGTATGAAAGTCTTAGATCAGATGGTGGCCAAGAAAGATTTTATCTTCTCAACTGATTCTTACCATGCTGATTCTATCAAGGCTCAGGAGAGATTACGCCGAGGATCTTCTCAGCGTTATCTGATACAAGGGCCAGCGACAAGAAAACCAAATGACTTCAAACTATTCCTGGCAAATGAACACTATAAAACACAGCTCTGTGAACTACTATTCAAGGTTTGGAGCAGCAATGCATCAGCATCTCGCATGGAGCACTTTGGCACAGCACTGGTGGTTGTGAACGGCAAAGCATACCAGTTACAATCATCTGGTGGTGATGTAAGTAATTGAATTCCATTAATTTAATACAGTTAACCATTTTCCTACTGTGTAAAATCAGTATGTATGATAAGTTCCACATTATCATTTCAGGTTGCAGCACAAGAAGTTCACGAGCTTACTTCTAATCAGGAGGAAACAGAAACAAGGATTGTGCTGTACCTGCAGTATGCAGCAAAACTAGGTTACAAGTCACCTGTAGTCAGGACGCCAGACACTGATATCTCTGTCATTCTCCTGTTTCATGCTAACACCATAGGTCTTACCATCTTTCTTGACATCGGAACTGGTAAACATCATCAAATGGTCAACATAAGTCAAGCGGCAGAATCCATGGGTGCTGATAAAGGTAAAATAGTCCTTGGCCTATACGTGTTCACCGGGGAGGACGTTACAAGCTCCTTCAAGGGAAAGGGCAAGATTGGCCCCCTTAAGAAGTTACAACGTCATCCAATTCATCATGAAACTTTCAGGTATTTCTCTTGTTATCTATATGTATGCAATGCCCTTACTATTACACTTTCTTATCAACTTTGTGCGGCAATTGATATAATTATACTCATCTCCTTTCAGAAAACTTGGGGATGAATGGTCGGTAGAGCCAGAAACGATTGATGATATCGAGGCATTCACATGTCTGATGTATGGCTACTCCAGAAAGAAATCTATTGACACTGTACGCGGAATCATGTTAACGGAAGATGGTTGGGGAAGATGAGCAACCGACAACAAAATCTAAGATTGACCTCTCCCATTTGCCACCTTGCCGAGACAACCTTATCCCACACATTCATCGAGTGAACCATCGCCTAGCTATCTAAAAGCAAGCAGATATTCCAATCTTCTGGTGTCCAAAGCCATATGATCCTGAACAAGTTTGGGAACAAAATTATGAATATATTCTGGAGCCAGTGTGGCCTTGCAGCCTGGTACTTCCCCCTGCCTTGATAGACTTAGTTCACAAGACTACGGAAGAGATGGATCAGTGTGATGATGACCCTGATGGAGAACAGGCTGACCAAGACAGTGACAATGAAGAACTTTTCAGTGATAATGAAGATTAGATTAATATGAACATTGAGACTTTTGGCAGTCATGATAATATTGCAAGTTAATACATTTTTGGCCTGCGTGTTATAGCAACTCGTTATCAGACATTCTATCTATATATATGTGTGTAATGCATATACTGATAATACCAAGTGAAGATACCAATGGAAATATACATAGACTGTATTTCGGGACTCATTGGAACATATAAGGCCTTTTACCATAACAGAAAGGCAGAGAAAACAAAGATGTGTCGAACTGGAATTTCACATTAATCTCATTTAAATTTTTTTTTTTTTTAATATTTTCGTTATATTTGTGGAAAGGGTTAATAATGTTACAATCTAGTTAATTAATTTGTTTTAGTTTTAAAAACTACCTATTCATGTACACTTTCTTTGAAGCAAAGTAGAATCCAAAATATTTATTCAGTTAGGTGCAGGATGGTTAACAAATTGGATGGGCCCGAATTTTGACTAGTCCCCCTTTAACGTGACCTTTTGACCTCTGATGACATCATTAATGTCATGACCGAATAAGTGATGGGTTCTTTTGATAGTGCTGTTCATACCCTTTCCAATGATACCTAGTTTGTACCTGTACCTAATTTATTTCTTTACGAAAAGGTCCTTTATATTTCCCCTACCCCTAACTTTTACATCTCAAGAAATCCAAGATGGCGGACAAATAGACGGCTAAATGACCCACATGGGACATTTTTTTTTGAACGGGAACAAAGGGGATTATGTTCCCAGAGACCCCAGGGATTGCAAAAATGCAAGTTAAAAGAATGTATCATGGGGGTGCATGGGAACCCTATCTTCCTACTAGACTACATATATTGGAGTCAATCAGTTTTCTAGGTTCATGTTTGATGGTAGCAGTGGCTAGGACTTGACCCGCCTGGTACAGGTGACCATAGAACACTCCATGTCATCAGCAACCTGTAAAGAAGAAACATTTCAATGAGTACATATCATTAGAAATTATATTTTCTGAAAAATTAGTTTCACAGAACCCATCCTAAACTAAATGAATCTACTACCTAAAATAGGGCTTAAGACTGAACATAATCAGAACACATGCCAAACATCTCAGAGATCTACAGAGATTTATGAAGCAAAATATAATAACAGTGTGGTAGGAATATGAAGGAAAGGTCTCACCAGAACCTACAAAGTATGTTTATCGGAACAACCTAAAATGGCAAGTTCACTCATCATACTGTTTAGACCAGCAACAGCTGCCCCCAAGGCGGCAGCAGCTGCATTAAGGTGACAACTATTTCTAGCAGCCAATATCTCTGGCATGTCAACACAAGGCGGTAGACGCATTGTTAAGTCAAGAGGGGGAGAGTGAACAATCCCTTAGGGAAGGGTCTACACTCAGGGAAGTAGAGAAATGAAAGGCAGCTTATAAATGAACCTGTCAAGACCTGATCGTTATCATTAACTTAAGAGAAGTCGGAGTGTAGACCGTAAGATAGTGAGAGCCAGACAAGAGAGCCAGGCCGCTAAGAAATAGAAATTCAAAGAATGTCCTGAAAACCAGGTAGGATCCAATCGACCAACTCCAGAGGAATATTTTCCTGAAATGTGGGATAATGCTGCAGCTGAGGCAGTACATGGAATGACCAATAGCCAACACACAGCCAGTGCTAGAATAACTCAAGCTGATAATAAAGGAAGCAGAGACAGAAGGCCACAAAGTCTAGATAGGCTAACCTGGCAAGGGAGTCAAGACTTCATAGCAAGAGGGACATATAATAGGAAGTGAGGCTGCAGACATAGAAGAGGCTCTGGCAAGGCGGCAAAAGAGGACCCCAAGGGGACCAACTCTACACCTAGATAGGGTTAGGCCATAGGGAGAACTGTGCAGGCAAACCTAGCCTACCCAACGGGTGAGGGAAAGCTCAAAAGCTAGGGTAAGATGACTAGACAAGAGGAAGATAGTTCCCAGTACAGTCAGGTTATGATCTAACTAGGAAGGGGAAGGGGCAGAGATAACACCCAAAGGTGGTCTCTAAGGCACAGAGAGATATTGACCAGGGGAGGAGAAAATCTCACCTCTCTAGGGCAAAAGGATAAAAGGGGTGGTGATGGGAGACTCAGAAAATGGTGAGGCAGTATAACAGGAAGGTTCAACAGCGACATTGGAACAGCAATAGTGTTCAAGGGGTTCTGCCATGATAGGGCACAGAGGACAAGTCCTCATAACCAGGCATATTAATGGTTAAGGCGACAGAAGGGGGTTTGCTAGTTAGCATCAGAACAGTCGGTAAAGCATTTACATAGGTAAAACTAAGTAGACATAGAGAACAGCATCCCAAGACCTGTGGCACTTTGTTAACCCTGGATAGGTACGGTCCTCGGACACCCCTTTAAGGGTATACTCGGACGCGAACGACCCCGACGCCAAAAAAAATTCTTGAAAAATCAGTTTTTGCAGTAACCTCCTTTTTTCTTTTGCCAAAAAAAACTTCAATGAATGCTTAAAACAACTGTATAGATAAATACTACTCATCTGCAGAAAAACTATTTATTATAAATATTTTAAAAAATTAAGTAGAAAAAAAAAAGACCTGACATAAAAATTCATAAAAAAAAAGTTTATACATATATACACAAATCCTTTTAGGAATTGATTCTTGAATGTTTAGGACACATCTTGATGTATTTTGGATGAAGTCAGACCCATGGAGGTGAAGATCTGAAATGAGAAAAAAAGGGTAACTTTTTTTGGCCAAAAAAATTTGTCCAAATTTCATGAATTTTTTTGGGTACCCAAATGAAATAGGAAGTGGCTAATTTTTTTAGGGAATAAACATATGTTATCCTAAAATAGAAATATGTAAAAAAATCTTCATTATTTTGTAAATTACATTTATATCAGGGGCCATATCTAAAGGTAATTTTTTGAGTACTTAGAAATTCCGTAAAAAAATACATATATTTAATATATAATATGATATTTATGCAGGTAAAAATATACCAAAATATCACAAATTCTATAGGGAACAAGAATATATATAGATAGGGCAGCTTACGCTTCGGATATGTCCACAAAATGGCCGCCAACCACACTGACTCAGACTCCCTAATCTGCCACTTGAAATGTAGGAAGGGTATGTCAATTTCAAGGTGTTATTTACTAATCTAATTATTATTGGATATGCATAAAAATTGTATGGTGGGTTGCTGGATAATTGTCGATTATTTTACGAATATAAAATTAAAATTCTGACCCAAAAAAATTTTTTTGAAGGGAAATAAAATCGAAAAAAAAAATGTAAAACAATATTTTAGCTAAAAAAATTTGATGATATTCAATCAAAAAAAAAGTAAACAAAATTTTCCGACAAATAAACATCTAGAGGAATCATTACTCTGTGATAGTTCCTTAGTACGTAGTAATTTTGAAAGAATTGGGAAAAAACGAAAAAATGGCAATCACAGGAAAATCGAACACATACCTATATATACGCCATATCTGGCTAAAAAAAGAAGATAGGCATGGGTAGCCAGATCATCTAGAAACACTTTCCAACACTATAAAATTATAAGTTTTGCGACACTACTTGCCAATTCCTTACGGTAACATGACTAAGCAAAAAAATGCAAAACAAATAAAAAGGGGCACTCGTGGAAAAATTGCCATTCTAATATACGGCATTTCAGAAAAAAAAAATTTCAGCCACGTGCTAGGCAAACCATCAAGGCATATTTTCCGACAAATAAACATATAAATGAAATATTACTCTGTGATAGTTCCTTAGTACGTAGTAATTTTGAAAGAAATGGGAAAAAACGAAAAAATGGCAATCACAGGAAAATCGAACACATACTTATATATACGCCATATCTGGCTAAAAAAAAAATAGGCATGGGTAGCCAGATCATCTAAAAACACTTTCCAACACTATAAAAATATAAGTTTTGCGACACTACTTGCCAATTCCTTACGGTAACATGACTAAGCAAAAAAATGCAAAACAAATAATAAGGGGCACTCGCGGAAAAATGCCCAACATTCTAATATACGGCATCTCAGATAAAAAAAAAGACATGCACGTGTTAGCCCAACCATCAAGGCACACATTCTAACACATAAACATGAAAAAAAAATCAATAATATACGGAAATTCCTTACTACGTAGTAAATTTTTACAAATATTGAAAAAAAACAGAAATTGGCAACCGCAGTTAAATACCCAATATACCAATAACTACGTCGTATCTGACAAAAACAAAATCCCGCATGGGTAGCCAGATCATCTAGACACACTTTCCAACACTAAAAAAGCAAAAGTTTTACGACACTATTTCGCAATATCTTACGGAAAAATGACTTGGCAAAAAAATGAAAAAAAAGGAAAAAGGGACACTCGCGGTAAAATGCCCGACATTCTAATATACGACATCTCAGATAAAAAAAAAGACATGCACGTGTTAGCCCAACCATCAAGGCACACTTTCTAACACATAAACATGAAAAAAAAATGAATAATATACGGCAATTCCTTACTACGTAGTAATTTTTACAAATATTGAAAAAAAACAGAAATTGGTAACCGCAGTTAAATACCCAATATACCAATAACTACGTCGTATCTGACAAAAACAAAGTCATGTATGGGTAGCCAGATCATCTAGACACACTTTCCAACACTAAACAAGCAAAAGTTTTACGACACTATTTGGCAATATCTTACGGAAAAATGACTTGGCAAAAAAATGAAAAAAAATGAAAAAGGGGCACTCGCGGTAAAATGGTCCTCGTGGTGATGAACGACATTTTAACTAAAAAAAAAAACATGCACATGGTAGCCAAACAATCCACCAAGACTTTCCACAACTGATAACCTATACAAGTTGCACCATTCTACGACAATTTCATAATACGTAATAACTTTGATAATTATGCAAACTACCCTAGAAGGGTAAACTCGGACGCGAACGACCCCGACGCGTCTCAGAAATCGGGGAAGGAGTACAGCTACAGCAATGCACATCTGGACACTACTAGAGCGTGTAGGGGAGACACCTCCTGCAGGTCGATCACCCACAAATTCAGTCACGGGGGTGAGTCACGTGAGAAAAACCTGTTTTTTTTTTACGCTCGGGGTCGCAAACGACCCACCGTACCTATCCAGGGTTAAACATATAGGCTAAGTGGAAAATAAAAACAGCCACCCTAGGGCAACTGATAACACTAGCCAACTCCTAGAAGGACCTTCAAGATCGCAGCTCCCCGCCGTGATGAATCACCAAATGGGAGGTAAGACAGCCACACCCAACCAGCAAGGTTAGGTGAAAGAATAAAGGGATGGTGCATGAGTAGAAATTAACTGGGCATGGCAGCTAGCTAGCATATGATACCCTAAGTCAATGATGATAAAAAAACCAAAGAAAAACCAAGGAACGATGTGGGATTACCATAAACATACCACCCCTTAAAAGAATAATGTAAAACATAATCTTCCAGTGATATGACTAAAAAACTAAGCGTTTTCTGAGCAATTTTGTAACATGATGCAATGGCACTGACCGCATGCCGGCCTCGAAAAAATAAAATCGTGCAAATCAAATAAAACACTAGGTGCAGAATTGATATTCACCAAGAAACGAAAAGTGGTATTTAACTTAGTCGATGAGGAAGATGCTGAAGCATCTAAAATCGAAAATCATTAAAAAAAGCCAAGAAAAACAGACTGAGTCTCTCCAAGCTACCAACAAATATGGCGACTGGAAAAGGGAATGGATCAACAGGACACTTGTGAGTTATAGCACATTGAGATCAGGAGTTGTAACGGCTTTCTTGCCCACATATCCTGCCCTTACCTTATCCTTCGAGACAAGGTTAACTCAATTTGGGGAGGGAAAACTAGGGCTTGTTATTAACACGTCCATGATTTATACACGATATCTCTTGGGATATTTGCTCTGAGGTTAAAACTCTGTTGATACCTCAGAGGTATAATTTCTCTGGTATATCACTCGCAGCAGTATACCAAGTAGAAGGTTCAATGTTACGTTCAACTATTGTACACGATGTAGATTATGTAAAATGTACCAATAAAATTCACTATACAATAAGCAAAATATTAACAGCAATGTGGAAATAATAGCCAGCAAACTGAAAATAGAACTATATTTAAGATTTATCATATTGTAGATATTTACAGCACTACACAAAAATCCACCGAATGCTCACAGCACACCTAAACTAATGGATAAATATACAAAGTTGATACCAAGTAGGATGAGCTGCCTTTCCAAACTTTTGTAAAGCAAGGGACAGATGGCATGTAGTAGTTTCAGATATATAATGTTGACAGAAAGAAATATGTCTTCTGCTTCTAATGATGAAGTTGATTCAGTCTTCTTTGTCTTCATCAAAATACTTTATCGGTGTGTGTCTCACTAAAGTCCAGAGTCACAGACGGTATAGCTGAAGAATGTCTCCAAACACGAGCAGTGTTCAGTCAGGTTTCTCTCATTTCTGCCTCCCCCTGTCCTATTATTCATCAGTCGCACCTGAGCTCCTGCACCGTCAACAGCTCCTCTCTCTCTCCCGGTGATCCACTCTAGGTAAAATTCTCATTGCGGTCACCATAGAGTATCGCCACCAGGTCCGTCTTTTATCTTAGAGACTGGTCATGGGACTTGTATCCAGAAGCTGACCGACACTGCAGGGACTGTTACAATGATCCTGAATGTGACTGCGACTGTTGTACATCGTATGAGAATCGACATGTTTACTGTTTAACACTGTAGGCCTTTGAATAAATAACGTGGAAAACAAAACCCTGATTAACCATCATGTCAGGGGCAGCTGGAAGGGGTGCATAGTCGCCTCTACCAAGGTCCTAAAGCATTTCAGGACTACAAAATCATCTACCATGGAATTGACTACACCCCCTCCCAAAAGAAGGAAGAGCCATGAACGGCCTTCACCAGCGCCAGTACCAGCCCCACCATCGCCACTGGTGACTCCAAGGACTGAGAGATTTTCCTTGTCAGTCCCTACAACTGTACAGCAGTCAGGTGCAGCAGCAGCCACCCTTCCTACCTTGGCGCCTGAGCCCTCCAATGCCATGGAGACTGAACCTGTTGTGACACAGGGGTACTATTTAGCACACTGCAACTGCAAAGACTTCCTTACCAAACTCCTATAAGAAGCCTCAACCATTGCTGCAAGCACTTCAGTTTCACAGCCAAAGAAACCTCTGCCAAAGTTTCGACTTTTACAGACGGACAGCTCCATCTCTTACGCCTCATTTGCTGCCATGGCTGCAAAGCCTGGCATACAGCTCACTACCAGACCAAACGGGGAAGGTGATTTAATAATCATCCCCAAAAACCTCGAGACAGCCTGATCGCTCCAGGAGGAGCCATCTTTAACACTTCTGGACACTGCATTCATCCGGAGGAAAGCAGTGATCACTAGGTATCTTATAATGATGCCTAACTCCAGAGGCACATCATGCACCAATATCAACTGTACAGTACACTGTATGAGTAAAGACGACGTCCCTGTAAGAAGACTCATACCCCCTTCATCGGTCCAGTGCCCTCCTCACTGGATCTTGGAGTCTGGGGGACGTTCCCCATCGAAGAGTATACACCGGAGCCTCTTAGATGCTACAGGTGCTAGCGTTTCGGCCATCACAAGGAGGAGTACAAAGGCCCCATCATCTGCAGTGTATGACGCCAGCGCCACTGCATAGAAGTGTGCATAAAAGCCGACAAAGAAGGAAAGCAGGCAAAACCCAAGTGCCCCAAATGTTCAAGGCCTCGCCCTACTTGGAATAGGTGCGGCCCAGTGACTGAAGAGGATAGCTGTAATGAAGAACACTTCCTCTCCAAAAAAGCATAAACCACCTTCAATCCAGCCACCTAAAGACCAGCGACCTCCCCACCAGAGGAGACAATGACAGCCGCCTGCTGAAACTGTTACTGTACCATCCGCCAAGCCGCAATCGGCACCACTTCCTAAACCCACATCCTCCAACCTACCTATATCCTTGACTCAACAAGTTGAGTCTATGTCTTCAAAAGACCTTATCCCCATTGCCTTTAAAATCCTCACCCGAGTCCTGTCCCTAACCAGTTCTCCCACCTTCATGCAGTTATTGCAACAATTTCAGCTGCCAATCACCGAGCAGGGATAAGCTTATTTGCTTAAACCTTCTCCTTTTCTCTCTGACCAAAGAAAAAAAACATCTTTCCTCCCCCAGTCTCTCCTATTTACTGGGACTTGATCCTATCAAAACTTTTTCTCTGACTAAAACGTTTCATTTCATGGACCTAAAGAGGAGTCTCCTTTTCGAACCCCCCCCCCTCCCCCCACCTATCATGTCTAATGTTAAATCCCTCCATAAGTAATTCCTCCTCCTCCATTTCATGTTGAAGTTACCCTTTCAAAACTCACCCTCTGCTTTTTAATGTTGCAGTTTCAGCCTCTTTTGGGAGACCATCTCTTTCCAGATGATAAGTGCCCATGTCATGCTACAGGCAGGGAAATCTGCACAGAACCAAACATGTCCTATTATGTCAGGATCAATACTCTAAAGAATTCTGAAGCATAAAGACAAACATCACGCAATTGCCAGGTGCCAGGAATCCACTCTACAACCATCCTGTTGACCTCACATTCGTAAGACTTCTGGCATAAAAGTACAATAGTTATGAGAAGTATCTAAAACTCCCAGTCCATATCAACAACATCAGGCCCAAATAGCCAGTCACATTGAAGATCTATATGATGCAAGGGAATACTAAGATGGGCACCAACCCCATGAACGGGAGCATACTTCTCAATAAACAAATCCTCATTCACAGGGACAGCTTTCCTCTAAACGAGAGACTGGGCACAACCAGTATCACACATTATACAAACATGGTGTAGTGAACCATCACCAACAGCAACAAACCCCTTGCAGTGTATGGCTTGTAAACCTTATCAACAGGTCTGGAACAAACACTGAAATTAACAGGCTTCCTGTCAAAAAACGTGGTCATTTATAGTGTTAATCTCTACTGGTAGCACACCATAACGAGACTTTGGTAGTTACAAGAGCCCCACTTTTATCTTCTTTCCTTTTCAACATAAAACATTCGGGCACTGTGTGACCTGGTTTCTTATAATAATTACATACTACAGAACTGCTAGTAATAGAATTGGTATTAAAATTACTGCTTTGAGACTTGACATGCGAATCAAAATTAGACCTTTGATATCCATGATCAGTACCTGTATGCTTATATGTATCTCTATAGTCTTTTGATCTATTAAACCTTCAATCATTAGACCTAGACTCTTTGTGGGCCAGTACATAACCATCAGCACATACGGCTTTTCTGCAAAGGGTAGATAAATTTCTTTCATTTGAGTAAACCTTAAAGTTCTCACTAACACGATTCTTGAACTGTTCAATTAAAACAGTTTCACTTAATCTATCAAAATCATCCCTACACTCTGCTGCTTTACACCATTTATCAAACTAATCTGATTGTTCTCTACTAAATTCTACATATGTCTGCTTATCTTGTTTTGTCCAACTCCTAAACTCTATCTCATAAACTTTGGGTGTTAATTCATAGGCTTGTAAAAAAAACATTTTTCAAGATTTCATAATCATATACTCTAGAGCAGTGGTTCCCAAACTATCTTATCTGACGCCTCCCTTTAGTTTCCAGTAGACCCGTACGCCCCCACTCCTATCTTTTTTTTTTCTAAATGAAATGATTCTTACATTTATTTCTTAGCATTGTACAGGAAAACAGATTTCTGTTTGTATTACTGTACATTTTAATAATGAAAGCCAATTCAAGCAAATAATAGTACATTCCAGTAACTGAAAACGAAACATTTGGTTCAAAGTGAGCGAAAAAAAGTTTGAACATTAGCAAATTGGCAAAATTGAGTTGCAATTTTAAGAATAGATAATTTGAAAACATGGCATATAATATTTAGAAATACTTATGAGACTCAGGCACAATTTCTGGTCAAGTTAGGGAGATGGTTGCTGCTGCTTCTTCCTCACAAGATCAGAAATTCTAGAATTGAAGGATGACAGCGCACAACGCAAGTCATTTTCTATATCAAGTCGGTTCCGCTGTATTGTTTTCAGAACAACAAGAGCTGAAAATCCTGCTTCAGAAAGATAAGTAGAAGAAAAGGGAAGAATCACACGAAGTGCTTCTTCACCTACTTTTGGGTACATGGGGAGATATTTCACCCAAAACTCTTCTAACTTCATTGTTTCAAAGTCCCTTTTCATGCTCAAGTCACATTTCAAATCGATGGCTTCCTCTTGCAGTGATTCCAGTAGCAACTCCACATCAGTGTTAAATGGATTCTGCACCAATGTCCAAAGAGAATTCTCCATTGAGACATCTGGAAAATAGTGTATAAATTCCTCAATAAGGGAATCCCGATTTGATAAAACCTCTTTTGTCACGTCATACTGCTTATTTTTTCTCTTCTCAGAAAAGAGCTCATTCAGATGTGAGAACGATGAAAAGTTCCCAACTTGTAATTTTCTTTTCCAAAGATGAATTTTTTTTCGGTGGAAGCTCTGATTACATCAGTGTGCAATGATGTTTGTGTTTCTTCCATGTAACTTCAAATTGAGGTTGTTGATAGCCTCAAAAAAGTCCACAAGGTATGATAGTGAGAGCTGAAAGTCTTCCTCTCTGAATGCTTCATACAGTTTGTCTTGTTTCTGCTTCTGCAAGAAAATTTCCACTTCATCCTTGGGCTCGTAAAGACGACTCAGCATGTTTCCCTTGGCAAGCCAGCGGACTTCTGTGTGAAACAGTAGAGTCTTGTAATCAGTGTCCAGATCTGAGCAAAGAGCTACGAAAAGCCTAGAATTCAAAGAGCTATTCTTTACAAAATTCACCACTTTTATTGCCAAATTCAGTGAACTGTGTAAATTACCTGGCAGAGTTTTGCTTGCTAATGATTGTCTGTGGATAACACAGTGAGTCCCAGTTACAGCAGGATTTTTTTTTATTTCACCAGTTTCACAAATGCAGAGCGAGATCAAATCATTGCTGGGGCACCATCAGTATAAAAATACAAACACCGACTAATTTTAATGATTTTATTATTCTATTAAACAAGTAATTTCGAGCAGATGACTTCACGCCCCCCTTGTATCGTCCTCACGCCCCACTAGTGGGGTGCACCCCCCAGTTTGGGAACCACTGCTCTAGAGGCTACTCAGGAATAGAAGCATAAATCTTTAGTGCCCTATCAAACAAAACTCCTTAAAACATATAAACCCAAAATTCTGCTGACCACTAGTAGGAAAATTATATAATAATACCAATTCTCTAATATCGCAGGCGGGTCTGCCCCTCTCTTTTATTCTTCTCCTACACTTCTCTTTCTCCCTATTTCCTTAATCTTTCCCATCCTGAGTACCTGCCTTTGAGCTATAAATTGGACTGAATCCAGGGGTACTCTTCCTTTCCCCATATTCCCTACTTCCCTATTGTTGTTATTGTGGTTAACACTAGTAGGCTGTAATACACTTGCGTTTCTTAGCTTTTGTCTCAAAACAGACTAAATAGTCATCTAAATCCTTTTCATTAAAAGGAGGTACAACTTGATCTTCAATAAAAATGACTTACCTAGATTTATCAGGATCACTAGAACTGGTCTGCTTAATTTTTTCTAGTCCTAACACTTTTTGAACTTTAAGCTCATGAAGTTTTATCTGAGCTTCCCTATCTTTGGCTCTCTCCTCCCTTGTAATTGTTCACGTTTTAATTCTGCTTCTAATTTCTCAAGTTCTAAATCTGCTTCTTTTCTCTCACACTCAGCCTGAGCCTCTAATTCTTTTTCTCTCAAAAAAGCTTCTATTCTAAGCCTTTCAAGTTCCACAGCAGGTAAAGCAGAACACACTGATTCTCTATCCATCGTATCAAACACATTCTGAGGTAACATATTGTCTTTAGCGTAAGGTTTAACTAACACATGTTTAATATCCCCTTTCTTCGTTGAATTTTTAACATTAAGCTCAAGATTTTTGCCTAAACTCACTAAGCTAGATTTCTTGGGATCACTTAACTTCTCAACTTGTGGATCCTCACCAAATTCGTCAAAAACTCTATTGTATTAAACTCTGACATGTTTGTTGGCTATTTCATGTTAGTAACAAAATACGTTTTCTTCACGAACGATGTTTGGCTTAACAGCAGAATAACAATTCAGATCCCAGCCAGCTGGCCAATTATGTTAAGTTCATGTACTGCACAAGACGTAAATTATGCAAAATCTACTCAATTTTTTTTTTAAACAATAGCAAAAAACTAACTGTAATATGAAGATAATATCCAACAAACAGAAAATAAAACTATATTCAAGATTTAACATAAATATAAACAGCATTACTCAAAAATTCACCGAATACTCGTATCACAACAAAACTAACCTATACCTGCTTTAACACTTTCTCTCTTACTCGAGAGACTGTCTATCAAGAAATTTCCATTTCATGGACCTAAAGAGGAGTCTCCCTACGGGGGCCTTTTCTCCATTGTCATGCCAGTAAACCTCCCCCTTTTTACCCCTGTTCTTTTGCTTAGTGGTAGCAAGAGGGACCTGTCCCTCATTCAGTTATACGGGCATTAACCTGGAATCTGCTATGCAAACTCCAGCCCGTGGGATGCTTAGTATATTACCATTACCTCCACCTGGGAACCAAATTCCAAGCTGCTGAATGAGGTTAAGCAGTTCATTCGAAACTACCACTACTTTTTGGCCTTACATCATTAGCTTCGGCTTTCTAGATTTAATGTAGTTTGAGCCATTAACCTGAAAAGTAATATATCTCATTTTCTTAACCCTTTTAGCATTTACATAAACTACTTTAACCCTGTTCAGATTACAAATCCCCTTTTACAAATTTAAATTAGTCATTTCAGATAACATCTCTTACGGGCTGCCAACGCAAGAGCCAATGTCTCACACAAGGTAAGGCAATCTACACGCACACACACACGCATACATGTCCCTGTGCACTGCCGACGAAAGAGCCCGTGTTCAGCAAAGAGCTTGGCAATCGATCAAGCAAGCAAGCAAGGATAAATATATGAACTGCACAATAGAGGAACTGAGAACTGCATCCCAGGAAGCAACCAGGAGTACAAAAATGGCAGGGGTGCACACGTACTACACTGATAGTACTGTATATCCTTGTATTTAGACAACAGGAGCTGCAGTATATTCCAATAACTTTTTGGCCTGCTGGAGAACATCCAACTGAATTTCCAGTCACATTCGAATATTACGGAATGAAAAAGCAGATGAGCTAGCCAAATGTACCAGACGCATAGACAGAGTATAGGTACACATGGGCCACGGACATTGTGCCTCCCCCATTGACAGATGCCCGTCAAGAAAGGCTATATGCATCCACAGACTCAGGCTGGGGTATCAAGCAAATTGGGAGAGGATGGAAAATAATAATGAAAGTCCCTGTGAATATTGTGACGTCACACCACAACAGGCTCTCATGCACTACCTGCTAGAATGTGGCTAAAAAGCATAACTGAGAGATAACCTTCAATCCGACATCAACTCATAACACGCCAGGCAGACTGCAGCCACATTGGTAAAAGCAATTGTTAAAAACATAGAAATCCCCAGACAACTGCTGTCAAACCTACCTCCACTGAAGTAACGTCTGAAACCCTCATCCAAATCCATCTCATCCCCTCGCCGTAAGGCCCTAAACACATCATCTCCTGTATTTTTCCCTAAATTTATCTACTAATGAAATATTCCGCAGGGACCCTAGTAAGTTAAGGGTTGGACAACCCTACCTGCAACATTTTTCTACTTTTCAAAGGTCTTACAAACCCTTCAAACTACCATTATCCGTGACATAAGAGACCCCTTCTACTAGCACCATCATCCTTCCTCTGTTTGCATCTGTCTCTACAACTAAAAACCTTTAAAAATTCCTTTTGTTCAACAATCAACCTGTTTTTATAGGTTATCTACGGACCGAACAAGGGAAAGGCCCATACCAACAAGAATTGTTGGCTACAATACAACGAACGAACGAAAGTTGTTACCAAGTAAGACGAGTTAACTTTTCAATCTTTTATAAAACAAGGGACAGATGGCGTTGAGTGGTTTCAGATATAAAATGTTGACAGGAAGAATTATGGCTCCTGATTCTAATAATGAATACTAATTCAGTCTTCTTTGTCTTCTTCAAAATATTTTATCGGTTTTTGTAGTCACTTAAGTCCAGAGTCAGAGAGGGTGTAGCTGAAGAATGTCTCCAACAAAAGGAGTGTTCAGTCAGGTCTCTCTCGTATCTGCCTCCCTCTAATCTCTTAAATGGGTTGCCAATATAAGAACCCGTGTCCAGCACAAGGCTGTACACTCTAAAAAGCAAGCAATGATCTTTCTACCAGCTCAAGAACTCTCCTACCCGGCACAAGGGACACCCAGCTCCCTGACAGTTTGGTGACAGAAATTTTCAGCGCTGACATACACTGTCAACTTTCCAATAAGCTGTTATAGCGGAACCTTCAATCTGTTGTTACTGCTATATCAAGGAGCACCAGCACTTTCAAGACTTTTGTTACATTGACAGAAAAAAATGCAAGGAATACACTGCATACTATGATCAGAAGGGAAAAACTGTGTTCTTTGCTCTAAAGCTGGCTTCAGAGCTGGGCTTGCAGCTTGATTGGGATGGTGTAAAGCACAAGATATTGTGCAGATGCAATGATTGTAATCTGTACCACAACATCGTATATCAACTTGTCAATAGAAGGAATAGGGAGCCTCCATTGCACAAAAAACCCCTACCACTGAAGCTCATCAACATCGAGATTCCACACTTCCATACCCCAGGAGTTCTCCAGAAAATACTGGAGACCCTGGCCGGCCACCTAGATGGCTCAGTTTTAAATTTAATGCAATTATCAACTGCATGAAGGCTACACCTAATATATATTATCAAGAACGTGGTCTTCCTGTTCTTGACCCCTCTCCTCAACCAGTGAGGATGCCACCTGCCAGGAAGAAAAAGAGTGGAACAACAGTGAAACCACCTGCTGCCACCTCCACTGCCACACTACCTACTAACACTCTAAAAACAGAAGAAGAAGCGTCAGCTATGGACCTGGATCCTTCCAAAGACACTCTCCCTCCTGTTTGGGCTGAGGCTCGTCGGCCAGACTGAAATTGCACATACTCCCTAACACAGCTACTTTCTGAAGTCACTGCCACACTCACCCTAACTGTTGGGCCTACTCCAGAACTTGCTAAAGCAACTGCCACACTCACTCCAACTGTTGAGCCTGCTCCAAAACTACGGCCCACCTCTATGGATCCAGGGCACCTGCCAAAATTCAAGTTACCAGCCGTGGAAGGTGTACCTTCCTATGCAGCAGTTGTTGCCATTGCAGCCTCGAACCAAGAAATAAAGATTTCTGCCAGAGCCATTCTGAAGGGTGACATGATCATTAAACCTAAGGATCAGGATAGCAATAGCATTTTTCACAGGGAAACCTCCCTGGCCTATCTTGATACAGCCAGGAAATTAAGGAAAGCAGTTGTCTCCAGCTATTCTGTCAATATGCCACTGTCCTTCATAACTGACTGCAATAATGTTGCCCATACTGAACCCCATTTAGGCACCCTTGAACAGCCTATCAGGAAAGTCACATTCACCTTCATTGGGCCAATCCCACCGTCACTTGACCTCAGACAATAGGGAATTTTCCCCATAGAGGGGGTCGGTGTCTAAACATCGACCCCCTACGCTGCTTCAACTGCCAACGTTTTTGCCACCACAACGAAAACTGCAGGAGCTCAACGGTCTGTGGAGTCTGGAGCCACGATCATCCCACCCAAGAATGCATTAACACTCAAAAGAACGGGTCAGAGACCCATCCGAAGTGTTCCTATTTTGGTGGATCTCACCACGCCGGGAACAGGAGGTGTCCAGAGCAATTTAGAATATTGACAGCACTACAGACCGTCCCACCTACCACTGCAGCAGCTGCCCCACCACAGCCACCTTAGCCCAAAAGAGCTCCAAGTTTCAGGCCGCCATGTAAGACTTCCACTGATCCTAACCCAGTCACCCTGACTCCTGTCACTACGGTCAAGCTCTTGTGGCTGAGCGACTGCACCTCCATTCCTAAAGTTATGCTCTTGGGGCAGAGCGACTGTACGTCCTTTCTGAGGGTCTCTCTTGGTTGTGTTTGCTGTTGGCCAAGCTGATTCTCTTGCATATGTGTCTAGTATCGTTGATTGCCCGAGTTTGAGCAATACAATTGAGAATATTGTCGTGAGCCGAGATCTTGCAAGACCCTGATCACACTGGTTGGGTCTTCCACCTTTGGGGCTATGACTGACTGTCCAAGAGCCCCATCCGTGAATAATGTCCGGGCAATCTATGCACGCACGCACCTGTCCTTTTATTTTTGGAACAATAATCTAGAGAATTCTGGATCATTCAAGGCTAACATTGTGCAATAGCGACGCTCCAGGAATCCTCTCGAATCATCTTGTTGAACTCACATTCGTCAAACGGCCGGCACCGAAGTACAGCAGTTATGAGAAGTGTCTGGAACACCTGTTCCAGAACACAAGTGTATTTTGAGTTACAAATACATTAACATATATAAAGATTAATCATTTATTTTTTTTTATTTTTACATCACCATATATGAAATGAAACGAACTATTTTATTTTTACATCAATATGCATTAAAAATAAGCCATTTTCAGAAGTTTAGTAACACAATGTACATAAATTTATTGTAAAATATAACACTTAAGAGCAAAAATTCATTACAAAATAATAAAGAGCGATTGCTTACCTTCTGGATTTATTATCAGTCCTAAGAAGGAAGTTGGTAGCGATGCCTTGAATTTTGTTTTGAACTTTGTTTTTGTTGTTTTTTTGAGTAGACAGACGGAGACTGTCTTGACACAAATGCAGTTCTTGAAAGATTGTTTTCCAGATCAATTACTAAGGTTTTACCAGAAAACGTCATTTGAAAGATGATTTATAATCTTCCCGAATCTTCCAGTATTCCAGGCAAAAATATAAGGCTCTGACGCGATGAGAATTGTGAAGCAATAGATTTGTTCTGTGTAAAGTCAATTAGGAGGAAAACATGAATTTTCTTTTAAGGTGTCTCAGACAATAAAGTTGTTAAAGGATATTTATTATGGGTTTGATGATGACGTGATTATTAATTAGGGTCTGCAGGGGGGATCTAGAAGAGGAAGGGAAGAGCCTTAGGGCGTTAATTTCCCCTCTGGAGTCAACTTGAAGGTTTCAAGAGACTGAGAGGAAAGAAAAGATTAATAGTTTATTACCAATTGTGAACAAGAAAGAAAGAGAAAGAATTTTCATCTATTACTAATAGGGAAGTTATGAAGTAACTGACTACATCGATGTAGGCGAGAGGTTTCATTCAAGAATTATCTTAACAATGTTTCTAGTGCGGGGTGTTCTTTATTATACCTCAAAGTAGATGTCGGGAGTTTCGAACTGATCATTCGAAATCCTCGCCATTTAACTCCACAAACGTTGCGTTAAATTAGGGTAAGACTGTAAGATCTGGCTGGTGTTTCTATGAATGAGTGCTGTCCAATACGTGTCGGTATTGTGGCGTAAATTTCAACCACCTGGTTGGGAAGGAGCGGGTGTCAGAGAAACAAAGTCTTTATTATTTACAATTTACAAAAATGATATTGTATTGTTTTATGCCAGCAAAAATATCGATGTATATGTTTAGAGCCAAGGACTCTCTAGTTTGTTAGATTCTGGCAAATTATGGCCTTCAGCCGAAGTATTGAGTTTACCCTTTGATCTGACGTAAGACTTTGACCATTTCTCTGTCTTATAGTTTATAAAGAAACTCGATCAAACCCCTTATTGATTAAATAAAGTAAGAGTTCCCGCGCATTTCACAAGGACATGTTAGTTAGAGCGGGAGACGGTAGTTTTCCACTGAGCTGTCCTGAACGACGCTCGTGCATTTCTGCCTAAAGCTCCACCCAACTAAGTAAGTACGGTACGCCTATGAGTTAGTGTGTCTCTCTGTCTCTGGCTCCTATATACCGCGATACCAGGCCGGTTCCTTTGTGAGTAAGAATTATGTACAGTTGTATCGGTCTGTAAATTTGTCCTCCCTGGGGTTAGGGATTTGTTTTAAGCATCAAATAATGTCTGTAGGCACTGGTATGTGATTTACCCTAGATTCAATAGTGTATTCTCGAAACTTCGTCCTATTTAGTCCAATGAGGACTCAGTATTTCATGAGCACATGTTGCAAACCCCCTAAGGGTGACAAATCTAACTTTCATTTGCCTGACTTGTTATTGTTTTTTTTTTTTTATTAAATTGTATTTTCTGTAATAAACTTAAAATTGTGATCATATTTTATTGAAACTCTCCTGAAATGTTTTGGAAAGCAAACCTCTTCAAGGCCTTATCATCGGCCCATTCCATCGGGCCTAGAATCATTAGTTTTCAATAAGTCGGAGAAAAATTTACGACAATAGATATCATTACTTGCAAGGAAGAATATAATTAGAGAGACGAATCATACACTGATGCCAGATTGAAGGAACCCAATTAAGGTTTAAAGGACGTTCATAAGTGACAGAGGCAAAGGAAACTGAATTTGCCCTCGCAAGCAGGACAGACACTGCTTTAGAGACTGACCATATACATATATGATCAGCACCCAAGCACCTCTCCACCTAACCTAGGACCAGGCAATGGCTGCTGATGACTCAGCAAGGAAGGAGAGGTTGCAGACACTAAAGAAAGTATTCTGTTTGAGTGGGACTTGAACCCCAGTCCTGTGAATGCCTGGCAAGGACACTTCCAATAGGCCACCACAACTTATAATTACTGGGATTGGATTCCAGCCTAATGAAATAACCAATTAATTTTGGATCTCTTTGGAAGATGCAATAAAGAACAAAGGAATGTGCAAGTTACAAAAAAATTTGATTATCTAAATTCAACATTGGTTTCAAAATATCCATCAACCCCTCTGTTAGAGAACCAAGCATTGTTACGGTTGTTACAAATAAAGTAAGAAATGTAACATTACTTATCAGTCATTTTCTCACAATCAATTAAGATGATTTACAGTAGGTGATGAATGGAATAATTATTTTAATTTGTAGAATATTTATTACTTCTCTTATCGCAAGATCAGAAGCAATGTAATTTCACAGTTAAAGTAAAGTAGTGAACACAGCCAACCTATGAGAGCCCACTGTAGCCCAGTATTTACAACTACATTATATAATTTTAACTCGATCTGATAAAAAGTAGAAACCCTGGTATGATGGTTAGGAGTATTAGTTGATGTCTAACCCCAGACGTGGGGGTATTCAATAATAATAATAAGTGCGCTATTAATTTCACTCCCGTACCACAAGTTGTCAATCAAGATGACCATCCTCTTTTTAAAATTCTGATTTCTTGTTCTTTCACTATATATGTAAATTTTCACTAAATCTTCCATACAATATTAAAATTTTCACTCACAATTATGAAAAATAATTAAAAACACAAAAACAAATTAGTTAGAAATTCAAAGTCTAAACAACTAAGTATAATGTATAATAAAATGAATAATTTATTGTTTCATTTTACTTAGATTCTGTTACTATTTTGGTTCAGTTCAATCTTTACTTCTGTTATCCTTGCTTCCAGTTATGCCTCGGTGCTGACTGACTGTACATCCTTTCTAAGGGCCTGTCTTGGCTCTGCATGCTCTTGGGTAAGCTGATTTTCTTACATATGTGTCTAGTTACTCTGAACTATAAGCTTGCTCTGGGCAGAGCAATACTCTTGAGCAGAGTCTTGTGAGCCAAAATCTGGCAAGACCATGACCACACGATTGGGTCTTTCACCTATGCCTGACTGTCTAAGAGCCCCGTCCGGGAATAATGTCCAGGCAATCTACGCACGCATGCACATGTACTTTTATATCAGTAACAACAGGATACTCTAGTGGATTCTGGATCATTCAAGACTAACACTATGCAATAGCGACGCTCCAGGAACCCCCTCTCGAATATTTCTGTTGAACTCACGTTCGTCAGACGCCAGCGCCAAAGTACAGTAGTTTTGAGAAGTATGTAGAACTCCCGTTCCAGAACATAATGATATTTTGAGTTACAAATACATTACCATATATAAAAACAATTTGTCTTATTTTTATATAAACATATATGAAATAAAACGAATTATTTTATTTTTACATCAACATACATGAAAAAAAGAAGCCATTTTCTCAAGTTTTGTAATACAATGTACATAAATTTAACGTAACATATAACACTTAGGAGTATAAATTCATTACAGATTAATAAATAGCCTTGGCTTACGGTCTGAATCTGTAATTAGTCCTGAAAAGGAAGTTGGGAGTGATGCCTCGAATTTAGTTTTTGTTGTTGTTTTGTTTTGATGGAGGTAAACTCTGTCTTGAGAAAATTGCAGTTCTTGAAAGATTGTTTTCCAGATCATTTATTAAGGTTTGACAAGAAAATGCTCTTGTTCAATCAGGGCCCTCGCATACCTAGCTGCCACCCCAGGGCAAGGTTCCTAGTGACAACCCCCACCCCCTCCCCCGCTCCCACATCTACATTCAGCCCTAACCCACCAGTTCCAAATCCACCCCCCTTTTAAATTACTTTGCTGCCCAATGCCCTTTATATAGGAACCTAACTATACTGCAAGGCCTAGTAACATGGTATCAAAATATATAATAACATTAATTACACTGGTGAAAAACTATTTTATATCAAGTGACTTACAAAATTACAAAGTAAACAGCTCTTAATTTTTGCTTCATAAATACATATTAACAGCAGTGAAGACTTTAAAGTAAACGAAAATAAATTGATTTCAAAACAAAGTTCCATCAGCAGTACAGAAATATTCAACCATAACATAATAAATTTCATTATCAAGCACTCATAAGATTTATTTACATATCAGCGTTAAGAAGAAAATACATAAATACTTTTCATTATTTGGTAGAAAATAGAATATACTATATATATATATATATATATATATATATATATATATATATATATATATATATATATATATATATATATATATATATATATATATATATATATAATCTTCCTTACCACGAAGATAACTCAATATATGGTAGTCTATATAGGGAAACTTGAAAGAAGTGTATATGTAGAAATGCTCAACAGTTTCGTCCGCCAATGGACCTCCTCTTGGAGCGTTTATTATGCAAAGAAAATATACACACTTTTGTACATACAGGAAAGGTTTCAAATCGTAAAAAAAAGGAAAAATAAATGATAAAGATAAACTATTACGACCCAACTTTTGCCTGTAGGGTAGTAATAGTATATTTTTATCCTTTTTTCCTTTTTTTTTTTTGACAATTTGAAGCCTTTCCTGTATGTACAAACGTGTGTATTATTGTTTTGCATAAGAAACGCCCCAAGAAGAGGTCCATTGGAAGACGAAACTAAACAGCATTTCTACATATACACTTCTTTTCATTTTCCTTAGCGTGTTGCGAGTTGGTGTCCGCTTGAAGGTTATCTTTCAGTTAGGCTTTTCCTGTTCATTCTTGCAGTTAATGCAGGAGGGCTTTTTGTGGTGTGAGGTCACAATATTCACAGGGTCTTTCAACATTATTTTCTTTCATCACCCAATTTGCTTTATACCCCAGCCTGAGTCTGTGGATGAATATAGCCTGCTCTCCTGGCATGTGTCTGTTAATGGGGGAGGCACTAGGTCCGTGACCCATGTGTACCTATACTCTGTGTATGTGTCTGGTGCTTTTGGCTAGCTTAACTGATTTCTTATTCCCTGGTATTCCAATGTGACTGGGAATCCAATTGAGAGTCACAGGTCTGCCTCTTTAATTCCGCTGATATAGAAATGCTTTGATATCAGATAGTAGAGCCTTGGTTTCTTCGTTGTTTTCCTATTGCATGGCATGCATTGAGGATCTTGAGTCAGTATGAATGACTACAGGTTCTTCATTTTCAATCAAGTGTTTTAGTGCTTGTTTTATTACAACAAACTCTGTCTACATGGTGGAGGCATTGTTGAATGCTCTCCAGCAGGCCAAAAAGTTATTGAAATATACTGCAGCTCCTGTTTTCCGAATAGCCTACCAGGATCTACGGTACTGTCAGTGTAGTAGGTGTGCGCCCCTGCCGGTTTTGTACTCCTGACTGTTTCCTGGGCTAGAGTTCCTAGTTCCTCCATTGTGCAGTTCATATACTTATCCTTGCTTGATAGATTGCCCAGCCTTCTGCTGGACACGGGCTCTTGCGTTGGCAGTGCATAGGGACATGTATCCGTGTGTGTGTGTAAATATTTATGTTAAATCTTGATTATAGTCTTATTTTCTGTTTGTTGAATATTATTTTCATAATGCTGTTAATTTTTTCCTATTGTTTAAAAAACTTTATGAGTAGATTATGCATAATCTACGTTGTGTACAATAGATGAACGTAACAGAATTTGGGGCCTGGCTGGGAGCTAAATTTTAGTCTTCAGGATGCGTTTTATACGTTATAGATATATTCTGAGTGATGATCTGTCTGTAGTTTCAGTCTTCTTGAAGTCTTTTAAATGTTAAAGATATATTCAGAGCAATAATCGTTCTTTAATTTTAGTCTTCTGGAAGGGTTATTAACATGATAGACGCATTCTGAGCGATGATCTTTCTAAAATTTTTGTCTTCTGGAAGCATTTTGAACATTATAGATGCATTCTGAACAATTATCTTTTTGTTATTCTAGTTTTCTTGGAGCATTTTAAATGTTACGCATGTATTCTGAGTAATGATCTTTCTGTTATTTTAATCTTTTATAAATGTTTCAAACGTTATAAATGCATTTGGAGTAATTTTTTTTCTGTAATTTTAGTCCCCTGAGTCCTGAATGTGTTTTAATCATTATAGATTTTTTCAGAATGATTATGTTTTTGTCATTTTATTTTTTAGAGCGTTTTCAACATATTAGATGCATTCTGAACAATGATCTTTTTGTAATTTTTGTCTTCCGGATGCATTGAAACATTATAGATGGAATCAGAGCAAGGTTTGTAATTCCAATATCGTATTTTGTCACTTGTATAATATAGCCAGCGAACATGTCAGAAATTAATACCATCGGGTTTTTTGAAGAATTTTGTGAGGATCCACATGTTGAGAAATTAAGTGATCTCAAGAAATCTAGCTTAGTGAGTTTAGACAAACATCTTAAGCTTAATGTTAAAAATTCAATGAAGAAAGGGGATATTGAACATCTGTTAGTTAAACCTTACGTTAAAGACGATGTGCTATCTCAGAATGTGTTAGATACAATGGATAGAGAATCAGTGTGTTCTGATTTACCTGCTGTGGAACTTGAAAGGCTTAGAATAGAAGCTCGTTTAAGAGAAAAAGAATTAAAAGCCCAGACTGAGCGTGAGAGAAGAAAAGTAGAGTTAAAACGTGAGCAATAAGAAGCAGAATTAAAACTTGAACAATTACAAGGGAGGAGAGAGCCAAAGATAGGGGAGCTCAGATAAAGCTTCATGAGCCTGATGCTCAAAAAGAGTTAGAACTTGAAAAATCTAAGCTGACTAGTTCTAGTTATCCTCATAAATAAAGGTAAGTCATTTTCTCATGAAGATAGAGTTGTACCTCCTTTTAATGAAAAGGATTTTGATGAATATCTAGCCTGTTTTGAGAAAAAATCTAAGAAATGTAAGTAGCCAGCAGAAAGTTGGGCTTAGATGTTATCTGCGGTTTTGTGTGGTAGGGCTCAAAAAGTTTAGGCTACTATTCTTGAGTATAGGGTACAATATTATGAAATCTTGGAAAATGTTTTTTTTTTTTTCACAAGCCTATGAATTAACATCCAAAGCTTATAAGATGAAGTTTAGGAGTTGGACAAAGCAAGAAAAGCAGACATTTGTAGAATTTAGTAAAAAACAATCAGATTGGTATGATAAATGGTGTAAAACAGCAGTGTAGGGATGATTTTGTAGAAAAATGCAAATCCCTGTGCATTTTACTTTTTTGTAAATGATATGAATTGTTTGGTTGTGGTAAATTTCGATGTTTAAGTTGTTTGCTCAGGAATGGTTTGATTCTTTTTTTTTTTTTTTTTTTTGAAAAAGCAAATGCATTTACTTAGCATACTTTAAACTACCTCTTGGGACAATTTTATAGAAAGAAAAAGCCATTCTTGAGCGATGTATTTAAGTTTTACCTGGTTGTTCTCTGCTTGACGCAAGGCTGGGAAAACCGTTGTCGGCGGTGAATGATCTGAAGAAGGGAATATGGAGAGGCCAGCTTGAGAAGCGCAGCAAGGCAGTCTTCTACTGATTTGAAGAAATTTTCTTGAAGCCAAGAGACAATGGCTGTCATTCATTAGTGGGAGATCGGAGGCTCTGGACTTAGCCGCTCATGGATCACGTCATCGTCTGACCACTTAATACTACTCATGAGCTCAAATAGAGAGAAGAAAAGTAGAGTTAAAACATGAGCAATTAGAAGCAGAATTAAAACGTGAACAATTACAAAGGAGGATGAAGCCAAAGATAAGGGAGCTCAGATAAAGCTTCATGAGCCTGATGTTTAAAAAGAGTTAGAACTTGAAAAATCTAAGCTGACTAGTTCTAATTATCCTCATAGATATAGGTATGCTAACCCATGGAGATATGCCGAGCATATGCCAATCACGACTGGAAAAATCTACATCAGTGAAAGGGTTGGCTCTATCTTGCTGGAATAAGTGGAATTCTTCCCGAATTTCGAGGCTTATCCGGACTGTTACGTCCAGCTCAGGTCCGAACCAGCCTCAAAGGAAGAGACCGAACCGAAGGAGGTTATCGTGTTCGATCTCGCGAAGGCCCAGGCTATGTTAGCCCAGGCGGTGAAGAGTAGGGGTTTCACCAACTCCAAGATGCCGGCGCTTAGCAAGAAGCATCCAACCTTCGTTGCGCTGAATGCTGCGACTTTCCCCTTCATCGGAAAGGCCTTCACAGCAGTCTTAAAGGCAATGGAGGAAGGGAAACCTTGCCCTGCACTGGAGGAGTGCAGACCCTTCTCCCTTACTATTCCTCCCGATGATAGGCACTGGAAAGACGTCCAGTCAACCTTCACGGTAGGGAATCTAGAGCCTGACGTAGCCGGTCGTCAATTTAATGAGGACCTCCCAAGGGTAAATGATCACCTCCTTTGTAGGGAACAGGATACGAAGGAGAGGCTTGCCGCGTCTCTGTCCCACAAGGTATAGCTAGAACTTATGGCCGGGGATACTAGAGTCCCGGACTTTTATATGGTCCTAGCCAAATCGCACTTGGCAACGGTGACGAAGGACTTATATAGCTTCACCAGGGCTCGCAGAGCCTGTCGTGAATTCGTGTTCACCAACGCGACGGTGAAACACGAACCCCGGAGGCTGATTTCATCCAATATCTGGGGTAAGTATCTCTTTCCTTCCTCTCTGGTGAAAGAGATTGTAGACAAAGCCGCCACGGAGAATAGGAACCTTCTCCACAAGTGGGGCCTGTCAAGGAAGAGGAAATCCTCTCAGGACGATGGCCCTCAGCCTAAGAGGAAACTTCAGAAGCCGAAGCCCCAGCAACGTCAACAGAGACGACAGTTTCCGGGTACCGCTACTCCCCAAGTGGCCACACAGCCACAACAGACCTTTCAGTTGGTCCCCCAACCAGTGGTGTCGCAGTCACCGGTCTTTACCCCTGCGTATGAGCAACACTCTACTACCTTTCATCCCAGAGGTAGGGGCTCAAGCAGAGGTTCCAGCACAGATTCTTCTCGCCGTCCCTCCAGAGGCAGAGGAGGAAGGGGAGCTAGTGGCCGAGGTGACAAACCCTCGGGACACCAGAAGCAATGAAGTGCTTCCGGTGGGAGGAAGACTCCGCCAATACCAGGATCGTTGGACCTTCGGTCCCTGGGCGCAAAGCATCGTCAAGAAGGGACTAGGCTGGAGCTGGACTCAACCACCCCCAGCCTTCCAGCAATTCTTCCAACAGTCAACCCCCCTCCTGGAAGAATATGTCCTAGAACTCTTGAACAAGAAGGTGATCAGGAGGGTAAAGTCAACCAGGTTCCAAGGGAGACTATTTTGCGTTCCCAAGAAGGACTCCGACAAACTTAGTGTCATTCTAGACTTATCCCCTCTCAACAAGTTCATTGCGAACAACAAGTTCAAGATGCTGACTCTGCAACAAATAAGGACCCTTCTGCCTCAAAGGGCCTACACGGTCTCCATAGACCTGGCGGACGCCTACTGGCACGTTCCAATGTATCATTACGCTTCCTCCTACCTAGGATTTCGACTCCAAAGGAAAAGTTACGCCTTCAGGGTCATGCCCTTCGGGCTCAACGTGTCTCTACGGATCTTCACCAAGCTGGCAGACGCCATCGTCCAACAACTCCGTCTTCAGGGCGTCCAAGTGATGGCCTACCTAGACGACTGGCTAGTCTGGGTGACATCGCCCAAAGATTGTGTAAGAGCCTGCAACAAAGTCACCCAGTTCCTAGAGCATCTGGGATTCAATATAAACACCAAGAAATCTCGCCTCTCTCCAGCTTAGAAGTTCCAATGGTTGGGAATCCATTGGGATCTTCAGTCACACCGCCTTTCCATCCTACAGAAGAAAAGGAAGGAAATAGCAGGGTCTGTCAGAAGACTTCCAAAATCCAAACGGATCTCAAGAAGACAGCAGGAACAAGTTCTCGGCTCTGTACAGTTCGCCTCTCCGACAAACCCAGTGCTTCGCGCACAGCTAAAGTATGCCGCGGGAGTCTGGAGACGTTTCGCATCCATCGCTCGAAGAGACCTCAAGAGACGGCTTCCAAACAGACTTCGCTCGCTTTTAAAGCCTTGGTCGGGAGCAAAGGCCCTGAAAAGGTCAATTCCTCTTCAACACCCGCCTCCATCGATCAACATCCACACGGACGCTTCGCTGGAGGGTTGGGGAGGTCCCTCCCACCAACGACAGGTTCAAGGAACATGGTCTCCCCTATTCAAGACATTTCACATCAACATCTTGGAGGCCATGGCGGTTCTTTTCACCCTGAAGAAAATCTCCCCGCCTCCCTCGATCCACATTTGTCTGACTCTGGACAACTCAGTGGTAGTCAGATGTCTCAATCGTCAGGGCTCGAGATCGCCCCAGATAAATCAGGTACTTCTTCCGATCTTTCGTTTGGCAAAAAAGAAGAAATGGCACCTGTCTGCAGTTCACCTACAAGGATTCCGCAACGTGATGGCGGACGCTCTATCAAGGACAAGCCCAATAGAGTCGGAATGGTCTCTAGACACAAGGTCATTCTCTTTCATCTCTCACCAAGTCCCGGAACTTCAGATCGATCTCTTCGCGACGAGCGACAACAATCAACTTCCTCGATATGTGGCCCCGTACAAGGACCCCAAGGCAGAAGCAGTGGATGCCATGTCACTGGATTGGAACAGATGGTCCAGGATATACTTGTTTCCTCCCCCCAACCTTCTGCTGAAAGTCCTCTCCAAACTGAGAACCTTCAAAGGGACAGTGGCCCTAGTGGCTCCCAATTGGCCCTGGAGCAATTGGTACCCTCTGGTTCTGGAGCTGCAGCCCACGCTGATCCCCCTACCGGGCCCAGTTCTCTCTCAATAAATACAGAAGTCGACTGTCTTCGCATCATCACTGAAAGTCAGGGACCTCCATCTCATGATTTTCTCTCCTTAGCCGCAAAGAAAAGGTTTGGAATCTCGAAGAAAAGTTTAGACTTCCTCGAGGAATACAAGACTGAATCTACTAGACGGCAATACGAATCTTCCTGGAGAAAGTGGGTCTCTTTCGTCAAGGCGAAAAAGCCTACGGAAATCACCATTGATTTTTGTATGTCCTTCTTCATTCACCTTCAAGGACAAGGCTTAGCAGCCAACACGATTTCCACATGCAAATCGGCTTTGACTAGACCACTCCTGTACGCCTTCTAGATTGATCTGTCCAGTGATATCTTCAATAAATTGCCAAAGGCATGCGCTAGACTACGCCCAGCACCTCCGCCAAAACCTATCTCCTGGTCCCTGGACAAGGTGCTCCATTTTGCCTCTAACCTGGACAACAATTCATGCCCTCTAAAGGACTTGACTCTTAAAGTTATCTTCCTTTTTGCTCTCGCCTCGGGAGCCCGAGTCAGTAAAATAGTGGCATTATCAAGAGAAGAGGGTCATGTCCTATTCGCAGATACAGGAGAACTTACCCTCTTCCCTGATCCGACGTTTCTCGCTAAGAATGAACTACCCACCAAGAGATGGGGCCCTTGGAGAATCTGCCCCCTGAAGGAAGCTGTCTCTCTATGCCCAGTGTAGAGTCTTAAGGTCTATCTTCAAAGAACTTCAGACTTCGGTGGAGGACAACTCTTCAAAGGAGAAACATCGGGTAGCGATCTGTCACTGAAACAACTAAGAGCGGATCCTGACAGTACACCCGCAGGTCACGATCCTAAGAAAGTCGCTTCTTCTCTGAATTTCTTCCAGAGTATGGATTTTGAAAGCCTCAAGAGCTTCACAGGATGGAAATCATTGCGCGTTTTCTTCAAGCACTACGCAAAGCAAGTGCACAAAGTCAAACATTTCGTGGTAGTCGCAGGTAGTGTTATGAAACCTGCTGTTTAACTCTGCATAGAACAGCGAGTTACTTGGGACTGTAACTCTCCGGGTGTCTGTGTTGACCCTCTGGTGATACATAGTGATTTCATGGACACTTAGTGTTTCTAATAGACTGTTCTTACCAAGGTGAAAATGTCATAGACTTTACATGAGTGCCACATGCTTTAGAGCATGATGTGTTTTCTTTGAAAAAGACTGACGTTCCTCTGGAACTTGTGTTTCTGGAAGTGAAAATTCTTTTCAGATTCAAGATTGAAGTCTTTATTTCCTATGTACATTATTCTTTATAATTTTGAATAAACTTTTCATTTACTATTGCAATTGTTATCACAATAATCTGCAATTGTTGAAATAAAATTTCTATTTTATTACATGTGCGTCTCTCTCCGCTCTTATTATTTATTATGAAATATATGATTGTCATAGTTTCCTTTACCCCTTTCCTTCTGAAAGAGAAGAATAATACATATATAACTGTATTATATACTCACTCATGCTTTGATAATATTCCTACCTGAATATTAACCTTCATCCTGCCTTCGAGACCAGATTGATTTATCCTCCAGGGAGTGTAGTAATTGTTAATCACTTACCTATGATTAATAATATTCCTACCCGAATATTAACCTTATGTCTTGTCTCCGAGTCCTGCACGAACTCTCCATAGAGTGAGTAGCTCTTCAATGATCGCTTCGAGATATTAGTATGGTCCACCAGCACTTCTCTGCCAGGGGGTCAGGAAGCTAGTTCTTCACGGAATCTCTAGTAGGACATGTTTGATACCTCTATTCGAAGCCCTTGGCACTTGCATAAAAAGGGGGAAAATTTCCACGATACATTGATTCTCTGGTACACTTCCATCAGGACGTCATGGCTTGAGCCCAAAAAACGGATTTTGAGCGAAGAGAAAAATCTATTTTTGGGTGAGATAGCCATGACGTCCTGATGGACCCTCCCGTCTATTCTAGTCCAGCCTTTAAGGCTCCGCCCTGACCTGCTGTATCATGGATATTAGCAAGAAGCTGGCATCAGGATGAGGACGGACGTGACGTCATTTAGCAATGGCGCCCGTTTGTTTACGTCTCGATTACCAAAAGCAGCCACGGATGAGTGTAATTGTGGAACGGCACCCCAGTTATTCTCCACCTTTCCATATCGAAGTGTTAACTCTATATGGGGTGCAGATAGCTATGTGGCGTGTTAATACATGCGTCCCCTGTTGATATACGATATCCTAGAGGGAAACCTTTAGGGTACTCGCACCAGAAGTTAGAATTATGTGATAACCTTTAGTTTAATTCTCTGGGAATATCCACTGTAGTTAAATATACTCTACGAAGCTACTGAAGGAACCTTTCATCAGGACGTCATGGCTTGAGCCCAAAAATATATATATATATATATGTATATATGAAACCGTGTTGTGTGTATATACCAGGAATCTATATCTTGTGCACAATCATATCCATTTTGATGTATCTATATCTTTACCAATGTAAAAAATATTCTTACTCAGTTACTGATGAACAATAATATCAATTATAATATATCTGTATCTTTAACAAAAGTAACAACTATTCTTTAACAATTTACCAATTTGTGCAAACGTTTTTTTTTATTTTTTGTGGTACCTCATAATCATTTACTAGCATTATGCCATATATACCATACATGGATCTGTATTTTCCATTGATTTTTCTTTGTTTATGACTATGTCTGTTATGTATGTGTTATTTTTTTTACATATAGCCTACTTTTTTGCTTATTATTCCTTAATCACTTGTTTATGGCTAAACTAAATGCACATTCAGTCAAACTCCTAGGAAACGTATTTTAACGTAACTTTCAATGTTCAATGCTTGAATGGTAGCTGTCCATGCTGTTATGTCCAAGTCATAACAGAGTGTGAAACTAGACCCTGCTAAGCAATGCTGGGAAAGCATTGCATGAATAAACATTTATGTATGTCTTTTAACCCTGGATAGGTACGATGGGTCGTTTGCAACCCCGAGCGTCAAAAAAAAACAGGTTTTTCTCACGTGACTCACCCCCGTGACTGAATTTGTGGGTGATCGACCTGCAGGAGGTGTCTCCCCTACACACTCTAGTAGTGTCCAGATGTGCATTGCTGTAGCTGTACTCCTTCCCCGATTTCTGAGACGCGTCGGGGTCGTTCGCGTCCGAGTTTACCCTTATAAGGTAGTTTGCATAATTATCAAAGTTATTACGTATTATGAAATTGTCGTAGAATGGTGCAACTTGTATAGGTTATCAGTTGTGGAAAGTCTTGGTGGATTGTTTGGCTACCATGTGCATGTTTTTTTTTTTTAGTTAAAATGTCGTTCATCACCACGAGGACCATTTTACCGCGAGTGCCCCTTTTTCATTTTTTTTAATTTTTTTGCCAAGTCATTTTTCCGTAAGATATTGCCAAATAGTGTCGTAAAACTTTTGCTTGTTTAGTGTTGGAAAGTGTGTCTAGATGATCTGGCTACCCATGCATGACTTTGTTTTTGTCAGATACGACGTAGTTATTGGTATATTGGGTATTTAACTGCGGTTACCAATTTCTGTTTTTTTTTCAATATTTGTAAAAATTACTACGTAGTAAGGAATTGCCGTATATTATTCATTTTTTTTTCATGTTTATGTGTTAGAAAGTGTGCCTTGATGGCTGGGCTAACACGTGCATGTCTTTTTTTTATCTGAGATGTCGTATATTAGAATGTCGGGCATTTTACCGCGAGTGTCCCTTTTTCATTTTTTTTTCATTTTTTTGCCAAGTCATTTTTCCGTAAGATATTGCGAAATAGTGTCGTAAAACTTTTGCTTTTTTAGTGTTGGAAAGTGTGTCTAGATGATCTGGCTACCCATGCGTGATTTTGTTTTTGTCAGATACGACGTAGTTATTGGTATATTGGGTATTTAACTGCGGTTGCCAATTTCTGTTTTTTTTCAATATTTGTAAAAATTTACTACGTAGTAAGGAATTGCCGTATATTATTGATTTTTTTTTCATGTTTATGTGTTAGAAAGTGTGCCTTGATGGTTGGGCTAACACGTGCATGTCTTTTTTTTTATCTGAGATGCCGTATATTAGAATGTTGGGCATTTTTCCGCGAGTGCCCCTTATTATTTATTTTGCATTTTTTTGCTTGGTCATGTTACCGTAAGGAATTGGCAAGTAGTGTCGCAAAACTTATATTTTTATAGTGTTGGAAAGTGTTTCTAGATGATCTGGCTACCCATGCCTATTTTTTTTTTAGCCAGATATGGCGTATATATAAGTATGTGTTCGATTTTCCTGTGATTGCCATTTTTTCGTTTTTTCCCATTTCTTTCAAAATTACTACGTACTAAGGAACTATCACAGAGTAATATTTCATTTATATGTTTATTTGTCGGAAAATATGCCTTGATGGTTTGCCTAGCACGTGGCTGAATTTTTTTTTTTCTGAAATGCCGTATATTAGAATGGCCATTTTTCCACGAGTGCCCCTTTTTATTTGTTTTGCATTTTTTTGCTTAGTCATGTTACCGTAAGGAATTGGCAAGTAGTGTCGCAAAACTTATAATTTTATAGTGTTGGAAAGTGTTTCTAGATGATCTGGCTACCCATGCCTATCTTCTTTTTTTAGCCAGATATGGCGTATATATAGGTATGTGTTCGATTTTCCTGTGATTGCCATTTTTTCGTTTTTTCCCATTTCTTTCAAAATTACTACATACTAAGGAACTATCACAGAGTAATTATTCATTTAGATGTTTATTTGTCGGAAAATGTGCCTTGATGGTTTGCCTAGCACGTGGCTGAATTTTTTTTTTCTGAAATGCCGTATATTAGAATGTTAGCCATTTTTCCGCGAGTGCCCCTTTTTATTTGTTTTGCATTTTTTTGCTTAGTCATGTTACCGTAAGGAATTGGCAAGTAGTGTCGCAAAACTTATATTTTTATAGTGTTGGAAAGTGTTTCTAGATGATCTGGCTACCCATGCCTATCTTTTTTTTAGCCAGATATGGCGTATATATAGGTATGTGTTCGATTTTCCGGTGATTGCCATTTTTTCGTTTTTTCCCAATTCTTTCAAAATTACTACGTACTAAGGAACTATCACAGAGTAATGATTCCTCTAGATGTTTATTTGTCGGAAAATTTTGTTTACTTTTTTTTTATTGAATATCATCAAATTTTTTTAGCTAAAATATTGTTTTACATTTTTTTTTCGATTTTATTTCCCTTCAAAAAAATTTTTTGGGTCAGAATTTTAATTTTATAGTCGTAAAATAATCGACAATTATCCAGCAACCCACCATACAGTTTTTATGCATATCCAATAATAATTAGATTAGTAAATAACACCTTGAAATTGACATACCCTTCCTACATTTCAAGTGGCAGATTAGGGAGTCTGAGTCAGTGTGGTTGGCGGCCATTTTGTGGACATATCCGAAGCGTAAGCTGCCCTATCTATATATATTCTTGTTCCCTATAGAATTTGTGATATTTTGGTATATTTTTACCTGCATAAATATCATATTATATATTAAATATATGTATTTTTTTACGGAATTTCTAAGTACTCAAAAAATTACCTTTAGATATGGCCCCTGATATAAATGTAATTTACAAAATAATGAAGATTTTTTTACATATTTCTATTTTAGGATAACATATGTTTATTCCCTAAAAAAATTAGCCACTTCCTATTTCATTTGGGTACCCAAAAAAATTCATGAAATTTGGACAAATTTGTTTGGCCAAAAAAAGTTACGCTTTTTTTCTCATTTCAGATCTTCACCTCCATGGGTCTGACTTCATCCAAAATACATCAAGATGTGTCCTAAACATTCAAGAATCAATTCCTAAAAGGATTTGTGTATATATGTATAAACTTTTTTTTATGAATTTTTATGTCAGGTCTTTTTTTTTTCTACTTAATTTTTTAAAATATTTATAATAAATAGTTTTTCTGCAGATGAGTAGTATTTATCTATACAGTTGTTTTAAGCATTCATTGAAGTTTTTTTTGGCAAAAGAAAAAAGGAGGTTACTGCAAAAACTGATTTTTCAAGAATTTGTTTTGGCGTCGGGGTCGTTAGCGTCCGAGTATACCGTTAAAGGGGTGTCCGAGGAGCGTACCTATCCAGGGTTAAACAAGTCACAACGCCTCCCGTGGGAAGCAGTTGACCTATTGAGCCCTACCGGAATCACCTGACTTCCGGCCCTAAGGCTACGTGATCATTTCACTTTGTATTTATATAAAGCGCTGAGAGAGCTAGTGTTATGTTATCGACGCGAGCCTATTGTAAATCAGTTCTATTCATATTTTCATACGGAATGGTCATCCGACCAAACCATCCATACTCCAGTGATGGAGCTATCAATAAATTGTTGAAAGTTAACCTAAAACTTTGACTTATTCTAAGAGGACACGTACAAGTCTAATATTTCTATATCACATTGAGGAGACATGAGGATTGAACCACAATGTGTACGTACAACATTCGTACACTAACATATGTCATAGGTTGGCCAGAAAACCATCCACCCATCGAGATGCTACCACCAGATAGTTATTGAGTCCTTTGACTGGCCAGAGAGTAGCCTTATACATTGGATCCCTCTATCTGGTTACAACTAATTTTATTCCTTTGCTTACTCATACTTCTCTGTCATCATTCATCTGACAACACCGAGATTACCAAACCATTCTTCTTCTTTGAAGGGGTTAACTACTGCATTGCAATTGTTCAGTAGCTAATTTCCTCTTGGTAAGGGTAGAAGAAACTCTTTAGCTATGGTAAGCAGTTCTTCTAGGAGAACGACCCTCCAAAATCAAACCATTGTTCTCTAGTCTTGGGTAGTGTCATAGCCCCTGTACCATAGCCTTCCACTGTCTTGTATCAGAGCTCTCTTGTTTGAGAGTACACTCAGGTATGCTGTTCTATCTTATTTCTCTTCCTCTTGTTTTTTTTATATTTTTTGAAGTTTTTATAGTTAATATATGAAAGATCTAATTTAACATTGTTACTGTTCTTAGAATATTTTATTCTCATTGTATATTATTTCTCTTGCTGTTTAATTGTATCCTACTTTCCTTTCCTCACTGGGCTTTTTTCCTTATTGGAGTTGTACCAACCATGTGTCACACGATAGTACATAGTAACGGCATTTCATTTTGTGTATATATTATGCTCGTATATTCCCTCTTCCCTCGCACTAAAAAGAACCTGAAATAACATGCATGTATCTCCCACCTTTAACTGTTAGCTGATGCGGTGTCAGTTGAACAGGAAATTTCCTGTTGCATTGAACCTGAAATAATGTGTCTATTTTTCTCACCGTTAACTGAAACCGGTGCAGTGTTGGCTGAATAGGAAATTTCTTGTTGTATTGAGGTTTTATATATAAAGAAGAGTGTTCTGTAGTAAAGTTACTCAGTTGCTTTCATCCTGCCTTTGATTCACAACCTTCTCTCAGCACGTCATATTGGTGACCCCGGAAGTCGACTCGCTCCTCCCGCCTTCCTCCCCCCCTCACCCCTCTGTTGATGGTACTATGGCGGACTCTAAGGAAGTTGGCGCTGTGGCTGCCCCATTGAAAGTTTCGTCATTCGCCAGCGGAGAGGCATTTGCTTGGTTTCAGAATGCAGAAGTCCAGTTTCACATCAAGGGTGTGACCTGTTCAACCACCAAAGCAGATTATGTTCTTACGGCGATACCCGAGGATACCTTCCTGGAAATATCCGACTGGCTTTGGGAAAAAGGAGACACCCAAATAACGTATGACACCCTCAAAACATACCTTCTGCAGCAGTACTCGCAGTCGCCAGCCGCCCGTGTAGCAAAGCTTTTTCAGCTCTCACAGCATCCTTTGAGGGACCAAAGGGCTTTGCTCAACCTCAGGGAATTGACCAGTATTGCTCGCCTGCAACCTGCTGCAGACGGCTCTCCTCGTAGGGTGAACCTACTTCGTGCCCTTTGAATACACCGTTTACCCAAACCTGTACATGCTGCCGTACCCGATGTCGATAGTTTACCCATAAGGGACTTGATGACCAAAGCCGATTCCCTTATGGACAGCCACTTCAAGACCTCCATCAACGCCTCCACTCCTGACGAAGAGGACGCCTATTCAACGTCAAGCGAAGCTGACGTGAATGCCGTAGGACATACACGCCTACCCCGTGACGTGCCGAGGCGGTGACAAAGCCACCCACCACCCACCACTTGCTCGCACCCCAACCAACGACTTCTACAGCCACTTACTACCTCCCACCCGCCGAAGTTTTGCTATTACCACACCAGATTGGGAGCAACCGCAAAGAAAAGTGCCAAGGATTGACAGTGGCCAAAAAAACGTGTAAGTAGGCCATCGCTTGTGGCGGTGGCCTCCCGTGTTTCTAATCTTTTTTTTTTACATGATGCAGGAACGGGCGTGCGGTTTTTGGAAGACACGGGTGCTTGTCATTCTCTCTTGCCAAGGGACTTCTTCATGACATGACGAAGTCTGTCTACATTTGCTGACGTCGCCTTGGTAGCTGCCAACGGATCTGCGATACCCACCTACGATTACGAGAACGTCACATTATCATTTGGAAACCGTAAATATAATTGGAAGTTTCTCGTTGCTGACGTAACATTGCTAGTCCTCGGTGCAGATTTCCTTTCTCATTTCCACTTTCTGGTCGATGTCGCCACCATTGATTGGTCGACGGAGACTCATACTTGTCGACACCTCTTCAACCCGGCCCCTCCAACTTTGCTCTCCACATCAGCGCGCCCACGGATGCCTAAGCCCACCTCTTCACGTTGTACACGGACGTTTTCTGTCCAGAACTTCTCCAAACGCCCACGGCTCCTCCCAAGCATGGTATTTATCACCATATCAAGACAACAGGACCCCCAGTGTTCGCAAAATTAAGACGTCTGACACCGGAATGATTGGCAGCCGCCAAACAGACGTTTGCCGAAATGGAGAAAATGTGCCTTTGCCAAAAGGCCTCCAGCCCATGATCGTCACCCTTACACATCGTTCTAAAGAAAGACGGCTCCCTCCGTCTGTGCGGGGATTACAGGCGCCTGAACATGCAAACAGAACTGGATCACTACCCGCTCTCAAACATCGCCGACGTAACCTTCTACCGGCACAAAGCGAAGGTTTTCTTTACGCTCGACATCCTGAAGGGGTATTATCAGGTGCCAATGAACCCAGAAGACATCCCCAAGACCGCCATCACCACTCTATTTGGTACATACACATTCAATTACTCCTGTTTTTGCCTTTGTAATGCTGGGGCCTCGTTTCAACGTCTCATGGATAACATATTAGGGGACCTGCCCTTCTGTGTAGGTTATATGGACGACATACTTGTGTCGTCCTCCTCAAAAGAGGAACACCTCCGTCACCTTCGCATCGTGCTCGACCGCCTGCAACAAAACGGCCTTGTAGTCCGGTACGACAAGTGTACCTTTGGCACCAACGAAGTGTCGTTCTTAAGTCACCGCATCACTCCTGAAAGAGTCCTTCCCCTCCCTGAGAAGGTAGCAGCTGTTCAGAACTTCCCCGCGCCCTCGACTGTCAAAGCTCTGCAGGAATTCTTGGGCATGATCAACTATTATCACCGTTTTCTGCCAGCCATTGCCGCCACTCTTGTTTCCCTCTATGCCTCCCTCAAGGGAAAGCCAAGGGACCTGAAGTGGGGTTCCCTTCAAGAAGCGGCTTCTGCAATGCAAAGAAGGCCCTATCATCCGCTGCGGCTCTCACTTTTCCTATCCCACATGCCCCTCTCCTTCTCTCCACCGATGCCAGCGACATCACTATTGGTG
>NC_090749.1:15275956-15290956 GCF_036898095.1 Palaemon carinicauda
CCATATGTTCACTCTTTCTGGGTGGAAGGTTGTACGGCAAGGCCGCCTCATAACCTTACATCCATACTGTTTCTCTTGTTAGTGTATTGTAGCCCTAGCCCGGCTGCCGGCTTAAACGGCTGGCAGCGGGGTAGGTAGAGGCTCTCTGGTTCGTAGTCACTGCCGGCTAGCATGGGTATCGCTACCTATGCCGGCCGGCAGTAGAAACACATCCCGAGATCTGCCGGCCACTACGATTAGCGGCCGGCAGCCGGGTGCTAGTGTTTTCAGTTGCCGGCCAGCAGTGATTGCTGGCCGGCACATATTTGCGAGCCAGTGTTCTGCCGCCCATTAGTTAAAGGTAGCCTACTTTTAAACTATACAAGGGTGAATGCCGGCCGACATGGCAGCATGCGATGTACATTAGTTACTATATTTGTGGTGTAGTACACACTGCATTGATAAAACTACAGTATAGAGTTTGTTGTAACACTAAAGTTCTTCCAACATCCTTAATGTTATCTTGTACAGCCTTTTGTTGAGACCATACAGTATGTAGAAAGTGAGTTTTTTTTTATTCATTCTATCCCGTATATTAACACTTTATTTCAAGGTGTGAGTTACACCTTAACTTTCTGCTTATGAAAATATATAAGGTAATCTAGAATAAGAATTAACCTTAGTTTTAATATCTTGGGAGGTTACAGCAATTGTCTGGGCAGGAAATACAAGTATGTGTCTTTCCTTCTTTCCTTTCTAGCTTTACTGTATAAGCTACATGTATTAATAAGTGAAAAGCCTTCACTTGAAACTCATGGATTTTCTTCTCTTTACAGGAGGACCATACGAAGTGCGGGAGTATGTTCTGCAATGTCCGCAGCAAGAATTTCTGTGGACATGAGTTATGCAGGAGGCATGCAGCATGCGCAGTCTCCAAAGGTGATCTCCGGTATTGGGACCCTCAGGTATGTACTATATGTTCTAACCTGATTACCGAGGCATTTGACACCCCTAAGTCGGCGGAGTCAAGGGATGCTGCTAGGGAAAATCTATAAACCTGGGTGAGGGGTTTTCAGATAAACACTCCAGAACCCTACCTTCCAAACGAGATGATGAGGGCCTACCTTTTCCGTAAGCCTCATGAGTAGATACCAACCGTCCAGATTCCGGTAGATTCTGAAGTCTCGGCCACCCTTCAAGACATCCAATTGGACGATAAGATGTCAGAAGTGTCGGATTATACAGAGAAGGACCTTTTGGGAGAAGGTCAGGAGGAGGAGCTGACCCAGGCTCCAGAAATAGAAGAGGAAGAAATCGATGAGGTGTTGGTTACATCGGTTCCGGCGCCAGAACCTGTTCCCTCTACATTGTCTGTTATCCCAGGTGATATGGGTAGGACTCTTGCTTCTATTGTTGAAATGATTCAACAAATACAAAAGAATAATGATGAAAAGGGAGCTGCGATGAAACTGGAAATACGTAGACTCGCAGCATCACGTGGGCCCCAGAAGCGACTCAACGTGAAGGATCTTTCTTTGTGCTCAGATACCAATCCTTGGATGTATGCCGAACACATGCCAATGAAAACCGGGAAGATTGTTATATCGGAGAAGTTGGGCTCAATTCCCCTGGAAGATGTGGAATTTTGGCCCAAAAAAGACTCTTGCCCGGACTGCTATGTCCGTCTTAGGAAGGAGCCAGCCTCAAAGGAGGAAACGGAGACAAAGGAGGTCATAGTCCTTGACCATAGTGAAGCACAGGCGCTACTAACGAGCTCGGTGAAAGAGAGGGGTTTCACGAACTCAAAAGTGCCTTTGAGGCCTCTCCAATCAGAGCCTTTCCCTTCATGGAAAAGGGATATAAGGCCGCCTTGAAGGCGGCGGAGGCAGGGAAACCATGCCCCTCCTTGGAGGAATGCAAGCCGTTATCCCTGACCTTACCCTTGGACCAAAAAGACTGGAAAGACGTCCACCTTACCTTCTCAGTCGGGAAGTTCGAAGCTGATATTGCTGAACGTCAGTTTGGTGAGGTACTTCCAAAGTTGTCGGAGTTTCTCTTGCGCAGAGAGCAAGAGACGAAAGAAAGACTTGTGGTATCGATGTCGTTGCAAACGACGTTAGAAACGATGGCAAGTGACCCCAAGAACCAGGACATGTTCATGGTAGTGACCAAAACCCATCAGGCCACAGTTACAAAGGATCTCTATAGCTTTGTTAAAGCTAGGAGAGCCTGTAGAGAGTTTGTGTTCGCCTCGGATGCGGTGAAGCACGAACCGAGGAAACTGATCTCCTCTTGCTTCTCGGGTAAAGACCTCTTTCCCAAAGAAGTAGTTAAAGAGGTAGTAGACAAGGCCGCCATGGAGAATAGGAACCTTCTCCAAAAGAGGGGCTTAAATCTTAAGATAAAGTCTTCTCTGGATGAGGGTCCCAAGCCAAGAAGAAGACAAAAAGGCTTAGGCTATCCTCTCGGCCGTTATCGACCATGGTGCCTAAGATAGTGGCACAACCTCCAACCACGTACTAGTTGGCACCTCAACAAGTGGCGACAGTCGCCGGTTTTTAACCCAGATTTTGAAAGGCCGACTTCTTCCTTTCACTCAAAAGCTAGAGGAACAGCCAGAGGTTTTCCTAGACGCCCTTCAAGGGGAAGGGGACTCAGGGGAGGACGTGGTCAAGGAGGTAAGACCTCAGGTCCACAACAGCAGCAGTGAGATGCTACCAGTAGGAGGGAGACTACATCTATTTATGGATTGTTGGACCTTCAATCCCTGGGCCCACAGCCTAATAAAGAATGGACTAGGTTTGAGCTGGAGCAGTCCTCCACCTCCATTTCCTCAGTTCTTCCAACACTCTATCCCCGTTCTGGAAGAATATGTCCAAGAATTCTTAGAGAAAAGAGTAATCCGAAAAGTAAAGTCCATCAAGTTCCAAGGAAGGCTGCTGTGTGTTCCAAAGAAGGACTCGGAAAACAAGTTCATAGTGAACTACAAGTTCAGGATGCTCACACTTCAACACAGGAGGACCCTACTGCCCAAAAGGGCATACACCGTCTCCATAGACTTGTCAGACGCTTATTGGCACGTTCCAGTTAATCGTCACCTCTCCTCCTACCTAGGCTTCAAGTTACAAAGAAGTCTTTACGCCTTCAGAGCCATGCCATTCGGGCTAAACATAGACCCAAGGATTTTCCCGAAGCTTGCGAACGCAGCCGTCCATCAATTACGCCTAAAAAGGATCCAAGTAGTGGCCTACTTGGATGACTGGCTGGTGTGGGCAGCAACCAAGACAGAATTCATGCAAGCCTCCAAGATAGTGATCCAGTTCCTGGAACATCTGGGATTCAAGATCAACATCAAAAAGTCTAGACTATCTCCAGCTTGAAAATTTCAGTGGTTGGGAATCCACTGGAATTTAGAGTCACATCGACTTTCCATTCCTGGAAAGACGAGGAAAGAAATAGCAGGATCTGTCAAGAGACTATTGAAATCTAAACGGATATCAAGACGCAAACAGGAGAGAGTGCTGGGCTCTCTACAGTTTGCTTCGATAACAGAGCCAGTGCTAAGAGCACAGCTAAAGGATGCAACAGTTTTCTGGAGAAAATACGCATCAAAAGCGCGAAGAGATCTGATGAGACCTCTACCGACTCGACTGCGAACGCTTCTCAAGCCTTGGTCCAACGCCAAGCAACTGAGGAAGTCGATACCTCTTCAACCTCCTTCCCCATCAGTTACTATCCACACAGACGCTTCAAAGGAAGGCTGGGGAGGCCACTCTCACCAGAAGAGAGTCCAGGGAGCTTGGTCCAATCTTTTCAAGTCATTTCACATAAAGTTTCTAGAAGCCATGGCAGTACTTCTTACACTAAAGAAAGTATCTCCTCACCACTCGACCCACATAAGATTGGTTCTAGACAGCGAGGTGATAGTGAGATGCCTGAATCGGTATGGGTCGAGATCGCCTCAAATCAACCAAGTGATGTTGGCCATATTCCGTTTGGCGGAAAGAAAGAACTGGCACCTGTCAGCAGTTCACATTCAAGGGTTCTGCAACGTGACAGCGGACGATCTATCCAGGTTCACACTGATAGAGTCAGAATGGTCCCTAGACGCAGGATCCTTCTCCTTCATCTTAAGTCAAGTCCCGGAACTGCAGATAGACCTCTTTGCGACGAAAGATAACAAAGAAATACATCGTTATGTGTCCCCGTACGAGGATCCGCTAGCGGAGGCAGTGGACGCTATGTCCCTAGACTGGAACAGATGGTCCAGGATTTACCTGTTCCCCCCGGACAACCTTCTTTTGAAGGTCCTCGACAAAATTAGATCCTTCAAAGGGAAAGGGGCAATAGTGGCCCACAAGTGGCCAAAGAGCGTTTGGTTCCCTCTGGCATTGGAATACGACTGAAGTTTGTACTGCTACTGGATCCATCCCTATCTCAGCGAGTACAGAAGTCCACTGTCTTCGCTTCATGACAGAAAACCTGGAACCTGCATCTCATGATTTTCTCTCCTTAGCAATGAGAAAAAGATTCAGGGTATCAGGAGGCAGTATAGACTTTTTGGAGGAATATAAGTCCAAATCTACCAGAAGACAATATGAGTCATCATTGAAGAAGTGGGTGTCCTTTGTCAAGGCGAAGAAACCAAAAGAAATCTCGACAGATTTTTGTTCATTTTTTTTCATTCACCTTCATGAGCAAGGTTTAGCAGCCAACACAATATCAACGTGCAAGTCTGCCTTGACAAGACCGATACTATATACCTTTCAGGTAAACCTTTCTAACGATAATTTTAATAAAATTCCGAAGGCCTGTGTTAAGCTTAGACCTTCAGCGCCTCCAAGACCCATTTCATGGACACTAGATAAGGTTCCTCATTAAGCCTCAATAATGAACAATGAGGAGTGTGCCTTGAAGGATTTGACTCCAAAAGTTATATTTCTATTCGCACTCACTTCGGGGGTAGAGTTAGTGAAATAGTGGCGCTCTCGAGAGAGGAAGGCCACATTCAGTTCTTGAAAGGGGGAGAACTGAATCCGTTTCCAGACCCGACGTTTCTTGCCAAGAACGAGCTACCCACCAACAGGTGGGGCCCTTAGAGAATCTGCCCTCTGAAGGAAGATGCATTTCTATGTCTAGTGGAGTGCTTAAAGGTCTATATTCATAGAACTTCAGACTTTAGAGGAGGACAGCTGTTCAGAGGAGAAACCTTGGGCTCAAATTTATGTCTGAAACAACTAAGGGTGAAACTCACCTATTTTATTTGCAGAGCGGATCCAGACTATACACCCGCAAGAAATGATCCGAGGAAAGTTGCCTATTCTATAAATTTCTTCAATAATATAGAATTTGAACATCTTCGTTCGTACACCGGCTGGTAGTCATCCAAGATGTTCTTTATGCACTATGCAAAGCAAATGGAGCAACTCAAGAGGTCTGTGGTAGCAGCAGGTAGAGTTCTTGAACCTGCTGTTTAAATCTGCGAGGAACAGTGAAATTAATTTGGGACGATTATTTAAGAGGGTGGGTGTGGAGTCACAGACTGTTACTACAAACTGAGTGATAGGCCACTAACGTATCCTTACGAACTGTTCCATTGACTTTGGTGAACTAAGCATAATACGGACACATGTGCCAAGCATTTTTTACGCTAATGTAAATAAACAGTAATACAGACTGTATCAACATTATTAATAATTCGATTAAAGTGGCAAATTTGTTTCCTTTTAGACGAAACAATATTTTCTGTTTACTGTTCTTTATGATTTATTGGATATCATCCGCATTTTATGAATTTTATAAATGCTGACTGATATATATGTTTATTAAATTTTTAATAAACTAGTTCTTAGTGAACCTTGCGTCTTATTCGCCCACACTCATTTTATCAGAAATGTATTGAGCATTAAGTTTAAAATATGGATAATTTTAACATGGAACGTCTTTTAAGACTATTCCTCTCTTCAAGCAGAAATCCACTTGCTTTAACCCTTCCTTAGGAAAGATTAATGTTGTACCCTAAGGGGGTGGTGGTAGAGTTGCAAAATTTGTTCTAACTGTTGTCTGATAATTTATTAAGAGTAGACACGCTGGGGTAGAAGTCAGGAATTCATAATGGCATTGGTGACTCTTATACAAACTTTGCTTTATAAAGTAAAGGGCGAGACCACTATACAAGCTTGTCATTTTGTCATCCATAGATAATATGTACTCCTCTACACTTTTTCCAGAGTCTAGTAAGACTCTTCTCTGTAGGGGGCAGGAAGCACTAACATAGTTCATGCTTAGATGAAATGATGTATGACGGTAACATCATATGTCTTTAGGTCAAGACGGACCAGGAAAATACTTTCTTGAGGGTATGGCACCAGTTAAGAGTCCACAGATACAGTAATGCTCTGGTAGATTTCCATCAGGATGACATGGCCTGAGCCCAAAAAACAGATTTTGAGCGAAGCGAAAAATCTATTTTTGGGTGAGGTAGCCATGTCGGACTGATGGACCCACCCTTCCTTTTAATTTAAAAAAAGGGCTTATTGACCCCTTCCTATGATACAGTATCTGTAGTACCTCGTGTATCGCTACAAGGAATAAAGTTGGCGCTGCCGTTATCGTCATATACATACTCGAAATGGGATCGGAGAGATACCTTATGAATGGCTCTCCTTTCATTCTCGTTTTTAGATTCTTGCCACTGTAACCCCTGGAAGCGTTAATACTGTTCGGGGTGAAGATAGCTATGTGGCGTGTCAAGAATACGTCCTCTGATATTATGCGATATCCCTGTTAGATTTAATTAGGGATATTCGCTCCAGGAGTTAGAATTCTGGATACCTTAAGGTAAAATTCTCTGGGAATATCACTGTAGTCAAATATACCCTAGGAAGCTATGCTTTAGGAACTTCCATCAGGACGACATGGCTACCTCACACAAAAATAGATTTTTCGCTTCGCTCAAAATCCATTATATATATATATATATATATATATATATATATATATATATATATATATATATATATATATATATATATATATATATATATATATAATTGATTATTATAAATATATAAAAAATATTGGAAAATTTAATATTGCTAGTGTTTGATAGTTATATTCAGTATCTATATATGGTTCTTAATTTGATATTTTGTCTTCAGGTTTGTTGATACATAGATTCTTATGGGTCTTTCTTCTTATTCTACGGGCTGACCAAGGGAAAGGCAACAACAAGAGTTGGTTATAATACTCCAACAACAACAACAATTATTATTATTATTGTCATGGCGCCCGTGCCTATATGAAGAGTTTGCAGTAATACACTATCACCTTTCATGGCGTCTAAGAAAATTGTCCCCAAATTTGGAACAATCTGGTAAATTTAGGGAAGAGTTTGGTTTAATCAGTATGTTGCAATAACCCAGATCTTGGTGTTATAGTTACAGAAAAAAATGAAATCAATAGTATGTATAAAACATATTTTACATTGTCTTGAAGTTTGCTAAGGAAAAATTTGCTTTTAATTTTTGGGAAAATTAGATGGTTCTTAAATTCAGAGATTACGCAAAGTAGTGAGCTGATCATTAAGAGTACATACTCTGGAATGATAATATATTTAACATCACCATCAATTGCCCCTATGCAAGAGAGAAAGAGACAATCACGTTTAGAATTAATGTTTTTCAACCCTTCAATTAAGAGGGTTTTCAATAATATTAATCTTCATTATTTTTGGTGTTTTATTCATACAGCAGCTTCCAAGCAACTTGATCAAGCTCTTTTTGAAATTCTGATTTCTTTTTCTATAATTATATATGTCAATTTTTACTGAATCTTCCACCATGATATAAAATTTTCATTTAAATTTATTGAAAATAATTATAAACACAAAAAACAATTTTTTAAAAAGTTAAATAGCCCGAAATATTTGAAAATACATCATTAGGATGATAGAATATTTTTCCATCCGACCCAATCTCGTCAGGAATTTGCTTAATATTGAGAGTTCACTGAGATTGGAGGAAGCCTTTCCTGCTCCATCAGTAATCAATAAGTAAAGAAACTGAATGACAGAATACAATCGTGAAAACTTTATTTCCGTTGACTATAATGAAGATTAATTAATGCAATTTTCTATAGATTTTGCAGAAAAAAAAGTAGAACTCGCAACGCAGTTTTCTATCGTTACTGTCTTGATTTTCGAGGGGGACTAAATGAAATCTAATTCTATATCATCCCTTTATCTAAGTCTATATGTTAAAAAATGTTCCATTTTTATTCCTTCTTATCCTATGATAATCTTTGATCTTTTTCAAATTAGGTTTGAGAGGATAGAGAAAGATCTGCTCTTCTTTCCTGTCATAAGATTTCATAAAAAAAAAAAATATATTTACGAATACTATCTCATATTTCTAATATTAGATTTAGGGGAAGAAAGAAAAGATAGCGAGTAGTTGAAAACTATAGCAATTATCGAATCTTTTCTTCCTTATATACAGTGGCAATTTAATGAGAGAGAGAGAGAGAGAGAGAGAGAGAGAGAGAGAGAGAGAGAGAGAGAGAGAGAGAGAGAGAGGGGTGGAAATTATGAATAGCAAATGGTTCTGTTTGCTAATTTTGTTTTTCCGTAGGTTCTGAATGATGCTTATATAAGTACCAACAGTATCCTTGCAGCTCCAGGTAAAACCTATTTCAAAGAAATACACCTCTTTGTCTATCAAATTAGGGACTTAATCATTCTCCAAAATGGCCAGTTTTCTAGTTTTATGGATGACATGACCAAATGCTCAGTAGTATCCTCTGCCTCCCTGTACAAAACACAAAGGGTATCCTTATCATTCCTGTTTCCATAATTATCTTTTAATTCTCGCACATTTAACCTTGTTTTCATGAATATTACTGTTGCATCATCAATGCCATGCTATTATGAAACCCAAGAGACGATATACCATGTCCCATATTCATTGTTAAAGTTTCCTTAACAACCAAGTAACGAAGCCAGATTTGGTTTACAGTGAACGCTGTTATGTATTATTGTAATAATGTACTGTATTACCTCAAATGTTACGTGTATTGAGCGCAACATTGCATCATATTGCATTGATAAAACATGTTTAAGATTGTACGTAACTGAAATAATGTATTTTGATGATAGGGTTCAAACATTTATTGATTACCTCGAAGATAGGATGTGATTCTTTCTACTTTTGTACTGCAGTAGGATTTAAGTCTTTTGAGAACGATGCTCTAATGTTTGTTATGAGGTTTTAGTTTTTAAGATTGTTTACCAGAAGCTTGACGCTCAGTTGGGAGTTGGTTGTTGGAAGTCCAGAGCCAAAAGCAATGTAGCCTCTTATTATACATTAAAGGGTTATGTACATGCCTGCGTTTGATTCAACATATCAACAATAAAAAATGACAATACAGATGGGATACCCCTGGATAATTACTAATAATTATTCATTCATTCACAGGTGAGTAATATGCTGAAATCAACAAACAATCAACCAACATAAATATAAAATTGGGGATGACCCGATGATGAATGCACGCAGAGATCATAGAGCAGCAGAAGAAAAATTTATTGCAAGAGAAGCAGAAGAAAAAGGCCAATGAGTATTTCCTATGCAGCCAACCAGAAGAATTTCATCAAACACTAGCAAACAAAACAAGAAAACGAAGTGAATTTTTAAGTTGTGTAGGATACAAAAAAGGTAGGAAGTTACAAAGTGACTTTAGAACAGTAGCCTGACCTATTCAAGGTATCAAGGTATGCAGTCAAAATGCCTCTTACCATTGAACATCCTGAACGATTTGGCATCACAGCTGAACCCAATTCTGTTGCAACACGATGGCAACAGTGGTGTGAGGAATTTAAGATTTATCTAGAAGCATTTGGGAATATGAAGGATGCCCAAAAGAAGGCATTATTACTTCATACAGCAGGTAGAGAAGTTCGGGAAGTGTTTAAGACATTGCAGCCTAGAGATGACACAAGTGAAGCTGCAATTAAGGTTCTTACCAAATATTTTGCTCATCAGGTCAATAAATTTTTTGAAAGGTATCAATTTACAGCACAGGCATATCAGAAAGAAAATGAAAGTTTAGATGCATTTTAGACTAGACTAAAGAATTTAGCTGTTTCATGTGAATTTCTAGAATTAGAATATGTTATCATAGATCAAGTTATTGCACATTGCACATCACAAGAGCTAAGAAAGAAATTATTGCAAGACAGAGATTTAACATTCGAAAAGGTATTGATAATAGGCGGAGCTTTAGAAACCTCGGATAGGCAAAAAAACATAATAGGTAGTTCTACAAGTAATAGAATGGAATATTCTAAAATTAGTACAAGAGGTTCAAAATGGGAAAACAATGAGAATCAGAGAAGAAATATATCAAAGCCTAGTCATAGAAAAGTGCCTAACACAAATGTTCATAAATATCTGAATCCGGCCTATACACAGAAACAACAGGAAAATCTTTAGTTTTAGAGGTGTGGTAAAACTGATCATCTTACATACAGAGCAAAGAAATGCTCTGCTATTGGACAAACATGCCAAAATTTTAGAAATAAGGGTCATTTTGACAAGGCTTGTAGATTCCCTAAACAGTACGCAAAGAAAATAAATGCTACAGTTGATATTATTGGTCAAGAGAATAATGCGGAAAATGTTCATGACAATCAGGATAAGTCAGATTCTGATACAAGTTGACACAGCAGCCGATGTATCAATTATGTCTGAGAAAACAATAGCTTTCCTAGTTTGTTATTAGAAGGTACAAATAGAGTTTTGAAAGGTTATATTGGTTTTTATATTCAGGTAATAGGTGATAAGAATGGTATAAAGAACAGAAATTAGAGAGATGTCATTAACAGTAGTATAAGGTAAAGGACAAACTTTGCTAGGTTTGGATTGACTACTTACTTACTTACTTACTTCCACTCCCAGGTAGGCTTTCCGCCTGTCAGTGGAATCAGTTGTTTTCTCCACTCAATTCTGTTTTCAAAATTTCCATCTCTTCTCAGCTGTACAATTATTGGCATGTTGTTCTTTGTCAGAATCTCTTCAATTCCATCCCTCCAGCGTTTACGTGGTCTACCTCTTGATTGGCTACAGTATTTGAAATTAGATTGGCCTAGTATTTTGAAGGTTACAGGTAAACAAGATGAACACAAAAAGGAAATGTCTGTGGATAACAACATATCAGATTTTCAAGACGTATTTGAAGATAAAGTAGGTACAATAAAGAATGCAAAGGCAATTTTAGTTTTGAAACCTGACAGTGCTCCTAGATTTTGTGCTCCCAGAACAGTACCGTAGGCATTGAAAAGTGCAGTTGAAACAGAAATCAGGAGATTAGAAAAATAAGGATCTATGGGAAAAGGTTACATATTCAGATTGGGCTACTCCATTAGTACCTATTGTGAAGGAAAATGGTCAGGTTAGGTTATGTGGAGATTACAAAGTAACGTTGAATACACAACTGAAAGTAGCTCAACATCCATTACCAAATCCGAAAGACATGTTTGCAACTAGGTCAGGATGTAGTGTTTTTTCTAAGTTAGATTTAAAACAAGCATTTCAACAGCTTCCCATGGATGAAAGTTCACAAGAATTATGTACAGTAAATACATCCTTAGGTTTGTTTAGAGCAAAGATATTACCTTATGGAGTTGCAAGTAGTTCAGCTATATGGCAACAAACTATGGGTAAGATTTTTTTCACGAATGCAAGGAGTATTAAATTTTATAGATGATATTTTCATTACTGGTAAAGAAACAAGAGAACATAAAGAATGATTGCGAACAGTTCTGAAGAAGTTGAAAGAACATAATATTAGAGTAAATAAGAGCAAAGGTATTTTAGAAGTTGATTCAGTGGAATACATAGGTTTTGTAATTAATGGCAAGGGTATTCACAAAACTTAAGAGAAGATTAAAGTTGTACAATCAACAAAAGTACCAGAAAATGTTAAGGAATTACAATCATTTTTAGGTTTACTACCATTTTATGGGAATTTTATTCAGAATTTGTCTACAATTGCACATCCATTGTGTAATTTCTTGAATAAGGGTGTAGAATGGAAGTGGACAAAAGAGTGTCAGGAATCTTTTAAAAGAATCAAACAGGAAATAACATCACCCACATTCCTAGTACATTATCAAAAGGATTTACTATTTATATTAGTATGTGATGCATCCAACATAGGTTTAGGTGCAGTATTATCTCATGTAATTGCAGATGGAACAGAAAAACCAATTGCATTCACTTCTAAAGTATTGAACAAGGCAGAAAGGAATTACTCTCATATAGAAAAAGAAGGTTTAGCATTAGTGTATGGAATTAAGAAATTTCATATTCATCTTTGCAGTAGGAAAATGTTCACACTTGTTACAGATCCTAAACCTTTATTAGCAATATTGGGTCCAAAAGCAATTACGTTAGCCGCGTACCACTATGATATAGAATACCGTCCAGCATCAAAGATGGGTAATGCCGATGCTTTATCTAGATTACCATTAGACAAAGCTCCAGAAGAGTATGATGACAGTATTCTGTTAATTTCTGTATATGATGTACCCATTATAACAAAGGATGTAGCACACAGTACCGAGAGAGACCCAGTACAGTAATATTAAAATAAATATCTCCTATCATAAACTATAAAAATTTTAACAAACAAGAGGAAGAGAAATAAGATAGAATACTGTGTCTGAGTGTACCCTCAAGCAAGAGAACTCTAACCCAAGATAATGGAAGACTATGGTACAGAGGCTATGGCACTACCTAAGACTCAGAAAACAATGGTTTGATTTTGCAGTGTCCTTCTCCTAGAAGAGCTGCCTATCATAGCTAAAAAGTCTCCTCTACCCTTACCTTCAAATAAGATCCAAAATAAATGGTTTTCCCTCGTCAATTTAGTTTCCATCTTTCCACTATACTTCTCTGACTTTATCCTCTGCCAATATAGTTTATATAGGACATATCTGTTTTGACGCTGTTACAGTTTTTAGAATGATATATCGTTAATTTATTTTCATCATTTATTTATATCCTTATTTCCTTTCCTCACAGGGCTATTTTTCCCTGTTGGAGCCCTTGGGCTTATAGCATCTTACTTTTCCAACTAGGGTTGTAGCTTGGCTAGTAATAATAATATTAATAAATCTATAACTCTACTTGGCACTGCTACTCAAGTCTTTTTGAAAGCAGCATTTCTCCAGCCCTCAGGTTCTGACAGCAATGAAAACAGAAAAGACAGATATATTAATTTTCTGTTATGAGGACAATTTAGGATCGTATTTACCTATTGGAAACATTCCTGCCTAGGCGGTTTGGAGGACCCTATAAGTCTGCTTCCAGAGTCATCAGCAGCCATTGCCTGGCCATCCCTGATCCTAGGCGTTGATAATATGCATATAAGGTCAATTTTTAGGCTATTGCACTGCTAGGGCATTGTCACAGTTCCTTGCCAATGCCATTCATGAGTAACATTTAAACTTACCAATTAATCATTCACTTCATGGATCATTTGAGGATTGCATTGTTTGGCTGAGTACAGGAATCCCAAAATTCTATCAGAAATTAATGGAATTCATTTGAATTTTCCTCAATGTGCAGAAAGTTTAAGAAAAATTGCTAAAGGGACGAAATAAAGGACATTTAACTTTTGTGAGCAATTTATGTCTAGGAATCTTACTCCAATATTGAATATATCAAATTCCTTAAAATATATTTTTAAAAGAAAGTTGGGGAAATAGAATAAAAAAGATGAACTTTGCTTTCAAAAACCTCCAATTTATCATGGAACTACATCACAAGAAACAATGGTGAATTCTAACTTAGTAAACGCTTTACGAAACCAATACTGTTCAAGAGATGCAGCAGATCTTAAGGGAAACATTATACTGACACTCGGCGCTTCTTACTGCTACATAACAACTACTCAAACTACCAATCGATGAAAGAAATTGTTCAGTGGGTGAGTGTTTGAGCCATCTATATCCCAAATGGTTCATCTGGGAAGGAATATTACTTTCCGATAGGTTGTGAAGATTAAGTGGATGGTAGAAAGCAATGCTGATACAAATGGATTCAAGGAGAGTCTCTTTATGTGACTGCTCAGTTCCTATCATCCATCCCAGTACGAATAAGTGATAGTAATTCAGAGAAAACCATGGTTAGGTCTCAGGGAAAGGAAACTTAATAGATGAGTATATTGTTTAATTGAAGGTGGTTTTAATTTGTTTCCCCTGGTTGCATTCTGTTTGCACCTTTGGTCATTATAAAATGATTCTTCTTGCTTCAAAACAAGGACAAAAAAAACACAAACACTCAAACTCATACTCAAACTCATAGTGAGAGAGAGAGAGAGAGAGAGAGAGAGAGAGAGAGAGAGAGAGAGAGAGAGAGAGAGAGAGAGAGAGAGAGAGAGAGAGAGAGGAAATACGATCTTCTTTGAAAGCTTATTTCTAGATAGTCGTTTTTTTTTCCAAGGTGAGAAAGAGAGTTTTTATGAAAGACAAATATTAACTTTTAAGAGAAATTGTTCTATCACTCGAGGGAAAGTTTTCAGTTTAACAGAAAAGAATAACTTTTTTTTTCATTCAATATCACTTGCAAAACGAGTAAAAACAATTGGTTGGAGTATGGCAGGGTATAAACAATAGTACAGCTAAGTTTGAAATCGAAAGAATCCTATGAAAATAGGTCCAATAAGAATTTCTTCACCAGTACAATTCAGAAGAATGCGAAAAAAAAGAAAAATTATTATAATCCGTTTTATTTAACAAGGTTTGTTGAGCTCCTACATATAAAAACGCTTTCCAAGAATCGTAAAAAGAAGCAATGCTAAGAACAAATAAGTTTATCCTTAATCTCCTTCTCTCCTTGTCACTCTTTTCTTCTAAATCAACTCAAAGGGAAATGTTTGGTTCAAGTCTTCCAATTTATCTACTACTAAATGAAAATGAAACTTAATTTCAAGATAGTTTCATAATCACTAAAAGCTTTT
>NC_090749.1:15295956-15308456 GCF_036898095.1 Palaemon carinicauda
GTCCTTTAGCATCACTTTTTAAATCCCAGTTGTATTTCAAGTTTAATCAGAGTGAAAAATCCCGACCTTCTTCATGCCCAAGGAAACATGGTAGGAGTAACTCTCTTTCTCTCTCTCTTTCGCCTTAACCTAACTTCCATTGCCAGAATTTTCTTCTTTATTTCCTCCAAGAAATCAAGATTTGCAAAAAGATTTGATATTTTCAAGTTGGAGAATCGTCAACGAAATTTTATCACTGCAAGTGTTGCATCAAGAGAGATACAGAAATTGGGTGCAATAGTGAAATAACAAAAGCTTCATAAAGAAAGAGAGAGAGAGAGAGAGAGAGAGAGAGAGAGAGAGAGAGAGAGAGTAAATACAATTACAGATGATCTGTAATGAAAGATTAAAGAGTTTATAGTGTTCAGACTGTACAGAAACTATTGAAATTAAATTTTCTAAAATTGCTTAAATAGCCATCTCTCTCTCTCTCTCTCTCTCTCTCTCTCTCTCTCTCTCTCTCTCTCTCTCCATTTCACATTTATATAATTTATTAGATATCACGAACTTCTGCTGAAAACGAAAAGTACAGAATTTTCCTCTCCGAATAATTCCGTTAAGTCAAAGAGAATCTCAAGTAACGGATGCTCTTAAGACACTCCCCTAAAGAGAGCTAAGCTTCTCTCCTGTTTCTCTTTACCCCAATTGCTGTGTTTTAAGAGAAAATTTCGTTGACACAAGCGAAGAAAAGCTATGATAGGATAAAAAAACTTAGGCAAAAGTAGGCACTTGTTTTTACTTCAATTAATTTTATCGTGGGACAAAATTTTGGAATAATAATAGTTTACAAAATTTTTCATTAGATTTAGAAGATTTATTCCAGATGCGAATCAAACTTTAGAGAAAAATATTTCGCAATACAGATTAATTTGTCTACATCTATCCTGGAAAGTTTTCACTTATTAAACAGGGATGATTATGAGACTAATCGCACCGTCATTAATTAGTCTGTGAGACTAATTATCGCCATCACTCTCCGAGAACAATTAAGGCGATGGGAAATGTCTTCGGAAGCTAAGTAATTCAAAACATTTGTCTTGAGAGTTGGACAGTAGAAAATGAACGTGACGCTTGGATTAAGAGGTATTTTCTCTCTCTCTCTCTCTCTCTCCTCTCTCTCTCTCTCTCTCTCGTAGTAGTAGTAGTAGTAGTAGTAGTAGTAGTAGTAGTGATGTTTGCTGTTGCATTATTATATTATAAAGAAATTTCTCTACCGATTTCATATAGAAAGTTCAAATCAACAATTTTTATTTGTCTTTGACGCCTTCAGTAAAAGACATTTTTACCTATATGTAAATTTTTAAATCAATCCTTCATGAAACGCCAGAAGCTTTTTTTATCAATTGAGTGAAATATTGGTATGAATTGATCTGAGGGAACCTCGTAAGGGGAAATCCTTTCTCTCCTTCCCAGATGGGAAGGGAAGAAGGGAAAATGACATATTGTCTTATCCTACTTCTTAGAAGACAATAAATTACTTCTTGGAAAAAGTTATTTGAAAACAGACTACAATTGAAGGTAAAAGACGCTTTTATTGCCCCTTTCTTGTTTCACGATTTTGTTCTTTGCTATTCATTATTACTCTTTTTGGGGGAAATTTATTTCACCAATTTATGGCATTTGACACTTTTTCCACCGTATAAATCATCGCTGTTTTTTTTTTTTTTTCATCATTTTATTCAGTTATGGAAAAAATCGTTGGTAATTTTCTCTCCAACAATTGTGTTGTCCTTTGGTATCGATCAGTTGCTGAGAGACTAAGGAAGGATCCACGTCACTGAAGTTATGTTGAAGAAGTCATCAATAATAATAATAATAATAATAATAATAATAATAATAATAATAATAATAATAATAATAATAATAATAATAATTTCTGCCCCCAAATACTTGCAAAACATAAGAACGATTTCAATGACGGAAGTTGATTAAAATACGAGAGAGAGAGAGAGAGAGAGAGAGAGAGAGAGAGAGAGAGAGAGAAGAGAGAGAAAGAGAGAGAGAGAGTGAGATTTTTTATTTCAATCTATTTATTGCTCCCATTGGCGTCAGACATTTGATTAGCCTACATGGTAACACATTAATATTGTTCACATTTACATTGTAATTAAGTTATGCCAAAAGAATAAAAAAATGAAGTATATACAGACATTTAACTACATATTAAAACAATATTGTTTACATCTACATTATATAATAAAGGTTATACAAAGGAATACAAAATAAAGTATAGACAGACATTTAATACATATTAAAAATAATATTGTTCATTTCTAAATATTAAAGGTTATGCAAATGAATTCATATGGAATACAAATTAAATTGTTTGATTTCGTCGGTAGGTTGTACCCATCTTTAATTAATATTACAAAACAGTTGATTAATGAGTATCTAGCAAAGTGAGGATGGCGCATGAGGATCTCATCGAGCAAATTATTATCTGTCAATATTTTTTTGCATAAATCAACTACTGTAAGTATTTGGGGGTAATATGTCACTAACAAGTGGACATTCCAGGCAATAGTGTTCCAGGGTGATGACATTGGGTGTGTCACAACTACAGGAGAAGTGAGGAATTCCATCTTGCTCAGCCATCTTCCAAACTGGTCGCCAACCCAGCCGAAGACGCGCACAAACCACGTTATTTTGACAAACCATGAGTCCAATGCGGCGATTCTTGTGTTGGTGAGGAAGAAAGTGATCATAATGCTGTATTGATACACTGGTGGCTCTCTCGGCATTACTACAATGATGAATAGGTGAGTGAGCAGCTGGGCGCACCCTTTTTCTGCAGCACAGGAGAGATGGAATGGGAGCATCAGCCTCTGGAGGATCCAGTTGACAGGCAGCCTTTGCAAAATGGTCAACAGTGTTGTTTGCCAGAAGACCCACGTGAGAGGGAATCCATAGGAAGTGCACTACCAGTGAACTCATGTTGTCCATGTCTAATTGCCTATGTATTTGTGTAACCAGGGGCTGGTATGCTGGTATATGTGATGAAAGGGCTTAGGGAGCTGGTTGCAAGTCGCAGATGATCAAGCCGTTATTTCTGGTCCATGTGATTAAAATAACTGCATTTAGAAGTCCATGTAGTTCACAATACGTGGAGCTTGATGACTTTGGGAGGCGACGACCTGACCAGCCCTCTGGCAGGGAGCCGTCTGTGTAGAGGTGATGGGCTACACTAGGGGACGAGGATAGTCTGTCGATGGTCTCCAATGCACGCTGTTGTTGAAATTGAGGCAAGTCAATCTTAGAGACTGGAGTGTTAGAGATTGCCGGCACAGGAGTCTACCAGGGTGCAAGGCTATGATCCGCGTTCTCTGCCACGATGTTGATATCAAGCCACCGAATGCTTGAACAGACAGTATTAACTATTGTGCGTCCCCCCTGGCGCAGTTGTGGACGAAGTGCATCTAGATCGAGAGAAGTTCTGATGATGTTTGAATAGTGAGGAGACAGATGAGGGTAATACAGGCCTTTGATACTGAAGTAGGTTACATTGGAGTATATTCTCTCAACAAGTGGAGGGAGACGGAGTTCATGTTGCATGTTTACAATTCTAGTGGATGCTGGAAAACCTAGAATGAATCTCATTGCTTGTTTCTGGAATTTTTCAAGAGGCTGTAGAGTTGATCTGGAGAGTTGACATAGTGCAGGGCAGATGAAAGAAATATATATGGTTCTGGCGACCGGGATAGATACTCCTGCAGAATAATTAGTTAGCCACTTGGGAGGAGTCAAGCGTCGCTGGAACCGGGCCAGCAGATCTTGTAGAATGGGATGTACTGTTTGTCTTGCTGGAATGGATGGTGCAATTTGCACTGGTGCTCCCTAATATATATATTGTGTGCATAAAGGTACAACATCGTTCCCAACAGTAAATTCTGGTAGATTCCTTTGCCGCCTTGGGGAGAAGATTCTACTTTTTCATGGGGAGATGATAAGGCCACAGGAGGAAGCTGATTCGTAAAAGGAGGAAAGGAAGTGCTGTATGTGATTTGGAGATGTAGAGTGAATGCAAATATCATCTGCGTAGCAACTCATGGTTGTGTTATCAGTATTAGGAAGCAAGGAGATAAGGCGATGAAGGAGAATATTAAATAAAAATGGACTAAGTACTCCCCCTTATGGAGTACCAAATTCAAGTTCCTTTGCAGTGCTCAATGCTCCCTTAAACAGCACACGGGAGACTCTATTTCAAAGATATCCACGTATCTAACTCAAAAGGTTTCCCTTGATTCCAAAATCAATAAGCTGGTCTAAAATAATGTCTCTATTTGCAATGTCAAATACAAATATAATTTTCAAATCAATGAAGGCTACAACACTGATTGAGGAGAGACGAGTGTAGAGCTCAATGAGACAATGATGTGTTCCTCGTTGGGGTAGGAAGCCATATATTCTAGACGAAAGCTTATCTTGTGACCGGAACATAAGACGTGAGAAGAGAATACGTTCAAATATTTTGCAGCAACAGGAGGTGAGGGAGATAGGACGAAATTTGTCAGTGCCGGGCTTGAGAACGGGTACAATTGTACTATGATTCCAAGCTTGGGGCACATATCCCAGGCAGAGGCAGAGGTTGTAGAGCCAGAGGAAAGGGTTGCCAGGTACTTTTATAAGTGTGCAAAGGACTGCATAGGTGATGCCATTATCACCGGGAGCTGACTTCTTACTCCTTACTAAGGCAGGTTGTAGCTCTTCCTTAGTTATGGGTACATCGCCCTCTTCATTACTGCTCAGTAAGGCGGAACTGAGACGTAAAGCATGATGGTTTTCTTGTGAGGAGAGAGAGTCTCGTATATGAACTGGAAGGTTGATGGTTCGTGACTGTGCTGACCACTCATTAATAAGGTCCTGTGCATACTGAGCAGGGCTGTGGTGGAGGACACTTGGGGGTTTCTTCTTCACAATCCTGTTGATGAGGTGCCACATGGAACCGATGCTTGTTTGATGGTTGATGCTGTCTGTTGATTTGTGCCAGGAATCTGTTTGTACACATTGTTGTAGGGTATTTAGATCATCTCTTGATAGTTGATACTGGTGCAGAGTCTCAGGACTTGGATGTCTCATAAAGGCAAGGCCATCATCCATCGCCTTCTTTTCTGCCTGAGAAATTCGATTATCCAGCGTCATGGCACCAACACAATGTCTGATATGTGGCTTTCTGATGTATCGTGTGTGGAAAGCATGCATGGTACTAACAAGCAAGGAATAAAGTTTCTCAGGACAGTGGAGGTCAAATGTAAGGGGAAGGTTAGTCATGTATGAAATGTACGTAGTCTGGTACTTAGGCGGAATTGTGACGCAAGTGCGATTGTGTATTGGAGTAGGTGTAGCGGGAAGGGAATAATGGATGCTGAGACCAATGTGATCATAAAAGAGCGTAGGAACCATTACACACTTGACTCGACAAGGTACGAGTCCACCGGTCAAGATGTGATCCGAAGTACCACCTCGTGCATGCGTAGATCCACCAGTGTCCCAGAAAGTCAGTTGATTTCGACGAATGTATCCTAGAAGTAGGTTCCCGTTGCGGTTCACAGTGCCAGAAAGATCTCCCAAATCTGGATGACGGGCAATAAAATCTCCCATGTAATTCATACCACGGAGGGTTGGGGGTGGAAGCTTGGCTGTATTTATCCTACCTGGTGCTGCATATATATTGCACAGTCATACGGTGCCTCCGCCAACAGTAATCTCAAATAATTGAAATGTTGTATCTTCATCCTCAGAGTTTGGGAGAAATCTATGCTAGATTGAAGTAAGTATATAGGTGATGAGGTCATGTCTTACTAAATGGATGTAGGACACATAGCCAGTGAGCGAGGGAGCTTCTTCCCCTGGCTGAGCATTACCAACAAAAGCTTCTGAATTAAAATAATATCTGGGTGGTGACTATGTACTATTCAATTAAGTGCAGAAAGTTTTGCCCAGTTTGTAATACCACAGGCATTCCACGAAATGATATTAAGTTTCACTTGGTTATCGAATATGTCCCTTGGAAGAACGGCGACTAGATGAAGAGGCAGTGGTGACACGGGTATACATTGGTGGTGTATCACGTGGCAAAGGTCCTGTATGGGGATTAGTAACACTCTCAAGACGTTTAGTAAGTGAGTCAAGTTTCTTAGTGAGTGTAATAACTGATGTGATAACAACCTGCTGAGCTTCAACGAGAGATTGTAGTGTGGTATCATTAGTAGCAAATTAAGAAGTTAGATGGTCAAAGGAGGCTATGAGATTGTCCCTGTGAGTGTCCATGCTCTCTAAATGAGATTCGATGGCTTAAAAACGTGATGTAAGGGAGTCACACCAAGACTTGAGGACATCTACAGCATTACGAAGTGTAGATACTTGTGAAGAGGCAGTCACGGTGGGTTTGATTGATGGCATTGGAAGCTGTTGTGTAATATGCTGGTTCAATGCAGTGCGTAATCGTCTGGTACAGCCATGCCACACATTGACTCTGGGCTTATTACATCTCAGGTATTTCCAATGCGAGGTGTTTGGTGTAGGTAGAGGTAATGAGCATGATGTTGATGCCGGGGCAGTGTCAACCACTGTGGGTGGTACAGGGGGCCGATGAGGGCAGGTCCGACTGTCATGCTCAGCAGCAAAAAATACACACTTTTCAGGGGCAGCACAATATCGTGAGATGTGACCGATACCTCAGCATTTGAAGCACCACAGCTTTTTGTCTGGCATTCTGCATAGTTCACATGTCGGTAAACAAGGGAGGAAGGAGAAGTTAACAAAAGGCGGCGGTGGATCTGGGTGGCTCCAAGTAATAGCAATACAATTGATGAACTTCCCCTCATGTAGGAAATAATGTACAGTGTGTACTCCCATCAGTTCCTTAACTAATGAAGGATCTACATCCACAGGATATCGAGAGATGAGATATGTAGGGAACTTACGGGGTCTGTTTACAGCATCCTGAACATCTAACACAAGTGATAGAACCTCACCCTTCTTGACCCTATTTATGATATCCAGGCGATGCCTCGAAATGTATACAAATCGAAAAGTGACCGCAGACATTTTAACTTCAACAAATTCCCGATCGAGGCTGAACATTTTGGTAAACTCCGATAGCCAGCGAAGCTTCACATTAACCCATGGATTCTCTCTAAATAGGAGTTTTATATATTCAGCACGTTGAGCAAAAGCAGGTAGAATAGTTTTTGTAGCCAGGGTAGGCATTTTCTGAATAGCAGGTCAAGGTAGGGAACTATTTAGAACTTCATTTTGAGAAGAAGAAGCATCACACTTTGTAGTTTTAGCAGCAGGGGGCCTGGGTAATGTTGGCTCATTACTGCTATCTAAATCATGCTCCATACATTATTTGTTGGAGGTAGGGGTATGGTCCATGAGGCTAGGAGCTGCACCAGAATGGATCAACTTAAGAGATTTAATAGAGACAAGACGTGGCCAATGTTCCTGTGTAAGCACATGCTCTTCAACATTATCATCACTTAGAGCAAGGTCCTCCTCAACATCAGCGAGAGTACCAGGTCCAGAGAATTCCATAGTCATTATCTACTGGTGTTTTAACAATGCTCACATCTGATTTCATTTCTCTGGTACAGTAATGTTGCCATGACGGTGATAACTACGTCACACGCACTGATCTGCGCATGCACAGATTAGGAAAAACTTAAACGTAGTGCTATGGCCGAGTGAGCGAGATTTTTAATCCTAAATAAAGTCTAAGTTAAAAAACTCGTAAATACACTAATGTCACAACACCGATCAGTAAGCACTACCACAGCTTTCAGTCAATTCTAGGTGATGTAGATCTTCTTATCTCTTTAATAATCGAGAAAGTTTTCAGAGCACAAAAATGCGCTTGTTGAGAGACAAAGTCCAAGATGGCACTCTGAGAGAGAGAGAGAGAGAGAGAGAGAGAGAGAGAGAGAGAGGTATACCAGGCAATAGATGAATTGGATAATTATTGAGAGAAGGGTAATGTATGATTAAAAGTTATTGGCTTCAAAGGGAAAAGGGAGATGTGAAATGACAATTGGATCTTCACCTTATTTCAAAAGGTTATGAAAAGTGAAAGAAAGATTTCGGATAATATGACTTCCCAAGAAAGGGAGGGGGGGGGCGTGTTGTTGTTTATGTATGAGCCCTTTTCTTTATCCATTTTTATTGTGTTCGTTCAATGGATGTCAAGGTGATTGTGCACCAAGTATAGAGAAAATTATATAATAGAAATCGATGGAAGTTTTAAACGAAGAATCATAACCTTCCCATCTGTTATGAGAAAACATCAAAGTATTATAGTTTATTCCTTAAGCAATTGCACCGGATTCCAAAATCAGAAGATAACGTATCATTTAAAGAAACATTGTTAATCATGTTAATATTACCGAATGCTCATACTTAATCTGTACTTCCGTCCTCAAGCTCCGATTGGAGCAGAATTCGAACCATTTGGCCAAACATTCTTCGGTTTAATAAAAAGTCTCTAGGAATAAGAAAATTAATTACAGCTCTCGGAATTAGATAATATTTTTCCTTAATTAATTCAATTATTTGAACCATACTAACACCTTTTTAACCTCTAGATACAATTGATATTAATCACATTTCTTCATCAATTTCATTCGAGTTTGCAAATAGGCTGAAGTGAATCACATGATTCAAATTGTGTGATGTAATAAGATGAGGTTGGATATATCGCTATTAAGAACAGTAGGACTTTGTGAAACCACGAATTAGGACGGGTTCCTTTATCCCTAGTTTTTGCCTGTGTGTCTTTGGTTATTGTTAATTATTCACCCATTTCCTCGACGTTTAACATTCACTTTCTGTCCTTTTCTTTTCCCGTTACAAAGAAATTTTTTATGTGACTCCATTGCTAAAGATGAATACAATCCCTTCCCAAGTGAGTGATGTGGAACATTTTGTGATTGATCTATCCTTTCCTTTGGATTGACTTCACAAATAGGAGAGAGAGAGAGAGAGAGAGAGAGAGAGAGAGAGAGAGAGAGAGAGAAGAGAGAGAGAGAGAGATGCCCTAAAAAGTGTCTTAAGAAATGTATTATTAAATGTTGAGCCGTTGGAACACTCACGTGGTGCTAAAAGAATAATAATAAAAAAAACATAATATATTTCTTGTGAAATTTACTTGTGGGTTTCATTTAACCTATATTGAACCAAGCAACAGCCTTACTGACATGCATATATTTACAAAGGAAAAGAAGAAAGGTTCATTTTCTAGAAGAATTACACTCTGTGAACGCCTTTATCAACAAACACAAATCCGCAACAAGGTAGATAACGCAACACAGTCAGACGTAGGCGAAGCAGACACAAAAGAAGAGTGAAAATTTTCTTTTTCGCTATTCTAATTGTCTCTTTTTATTACGCTAATGATTAGATCATCAAATTACATTAGAGCCAAATATCTTTTGGCATATTACTAGTAGTCATTAAATGGCTTAAATCTGTCAGGAATAATGCTGTTCTCCACTAAAAAACAAAAAAAAAATTAATTTGGCAGCGCTGTCCCAAGCTCGTCCCACCAACCTTAACTATGCTGATGATTGTTACCTGGGTCAATTGAATTCCAAGTGGATATATATTCCCAAGATAGAATTCGGTATTACATGCCGTTGTGGGTGATATTCACATTGATTGAAATCACGTGTGCTTGTGATATATGTTCATTTAAAATAACCATGTGTAGCAAACTCACGATTCAGCTATCATGGTGGAGATGGGTTCATTTCAAGTCTATGAACATATTCCTAAATTCGACAGGAATATGTACGGGGATTTGTCATAAACTTTTTATCTCTCTTATTAGCTCAGTCGGTAGAGTCATTGCTGGCATAGTTTCCGGCCCAGAGGTGGGGGTTCGAATCTTCACCAGGCCAGAAGCTGTTACCATAAATTGAATTCCAAGTGGATATATATTCCCAAGATAGAATTCGGTATTACATGCCGTTCGTGGGTGATGTTTACATTAATTGAAATCACGTGTGCTTGTGATATATATATATATATAATATATATTTATAAACATATATATATATATAAATATATATATATATATATATATATTTATATATATATATAATATATATATATATATATATATATATTATGTTTATATATATATATATATATATATATATATACATATATATATATATATATATATATACACACACCCCCACACACACAAGTGTATATATATATATATATATATAGATAGATAGATAGATAGATATGTGTGTATGTGTTTGTATAATACTCATACCTGATATCTGTTTGGCAGCTCTAAACAGTGTGAGAACTTAGGAAAGATAAGAAAATAAAAGCCCTTAAACTTTCCATGCACGTTTGTAATAAATCAGACATTCAAAGAGATATAATATTACCTCTTGGCTTCGCCAAAGTCCATATCTTGATGTCTGTTAAGTAAATGATATTCATTGAAATTCTGTTTATGACAACAGTTTCTCTATAGTTCTACGTTAGTGACGTTGCAGAGGTCGAAAAACTTACGGATGTTAGGAAATGTGTATTGTTCAGTCACTGGTACTGGTCTTGTCACTTGACTTTAACTTCGATAGCTAAACTCATATTATACACTCGTGCGTAGGTGCGTGCACACAAACACAATCACACACACACACAATCTTATATATTGTTCAAATATTGAACAATTATGTAAAATAAATTAGACTTCCATTATAGAAGAGCAATTTCAACAAAATGCGCTTTCACAATTATTCAACATCACAGTTTTCGGGTCAATCACCGTAAAAGAACAAAACATGAAATTCATAATTTCCTCATCAATATGTCTCTGTTGCTTCTCATATCCCTAATGGATATACTAAAATAATTCTGGTAGAAATTCATTAACCAAATGCTACCTTTAGGACAACCCGCCCCCCTCCCCCCAAATGTATCCTTCGCTACTTAGAGAGAGAGAGAGAGAGAGAGAGAGAGAGAGGGGGGGGGAACTTCTGAGCAAAAGTTAAATTGCTTAAACAACACCAATCCCATTGAGAGGAGATCTTCTTAACAAGAGTCAGTCATCTTTCTGATCTGTTGTAGATTTGGTTGATATATTTTAGCTTTGCGTCTTGGATTAAGAAACTCAATCGTCTTCTATTTTGATAATAAAGTGAACACATTGTTGTTACAGTAAGTTCTGTAGACACTCGAAGGTGTGTGTGTGTGTATGTGTGTGTGTATGTGTGTGTGTGAAAGAGAAAGAGAGAGAGAGAGAGAGAGAGAGAGAGAGAGAGAGAGAGAGAGAGGCCTCATCTCATATCTATAAGTATTTAGGTAAGAAGATCTTCCTCGAGAAATCCCTAAAACCTGACAAAATATTTAATGAAGACAACAACGACAACAACCTTTCCCTTTGATTGTTCATCTTTTATCATTGCTAATCACATCTTCTTATATGCGAAAACGACAACAGATACATATGATTTTTTGACATGAAACACAAAGATGATAAAACTCGTGTAAAATTCATGAAGAGAATCCTTCACATGGTAAAGATGTTCTTTATATTCGGTTTTATGGGAGATAGGGCGAGTCCAACGGCCTAGGTAAGGCACGGAATCATTTCCTGGAAGTCAATTTCCTATTGATACTGTTACATCTAATGTTCAGTTTGAATATAGAAAATCAATTGTCACACATGTTATTTTGAATGTGTTCATGTGGTTTCACATGATTAAGATAATGTTATGCCACCAATGAAAACAGAAAAGACAGATACCTTCATTTTGGGTTATGAGAACAAATTGGGGTTTAGTATCCTATTGGTAATGTTCCTGCCTGGTGATCTTCTGGACGGGGGTTCAAAACATGCAAAATCTCGATAGTTTCTTGTAGTGTCTGCAGCCTCACTATCCTTGTGATCTAATGATGGGGTCATCAGCAGCCACTACCTGGCCCTCCCTGATCCTAAGCGATGATCATAATTATGTATACATGTTGTAGGGCACTGTTCCACTAACGTATCTTCATTGTCCCCTGCCAATGGCATTCATGAACAACCTTTGATCCTACCAATTTCCCCCATCACTATATCTGGAGGTTTTCGGATCACTTTTTTTTTTTTTTTTTTTTTTTTTTTGCTGGACAAAGGAATCCAAAAATTCTATCAGATATTGGTGGAAATCATTACAATTTCCCTTAATGTGCACAGACTTAAGAAACATTGCTAAAGAGGAGAATCCCACGATAATTTGGTCTTGTGGGCAATTCATTGCCAGGAATATTGCTCCAACATTGCACAAAACAAAATTCCTTGAAATATATTTCCAAGACAAAGGTGGGAAAAAAGATAAGCTTTGGTTCCAAAATCCCCCAATCTATTATGGAACCACATCACAACAAACAACAATGGATTCCAACTTAGTAAATGCTCTACGAAACCAATACTGTTCAAGAGATGGAGCAGATCTTGAGGG
>NC_090749.1:15313456-15370956 GCF_036898095.1 Palaemon carinicauda
AATAGTCCAATGATGTAAAAAAATGAGTATACTGTATATGTATATGTACCTCTTGGGGGAAAATCACGCTACATTATCTATTATCAGTTTCGAAATTAAAATGCTATATACATTGAAATAAGTAGACTGGTAAGTAGAAGCGTGCGGGGCCCATGACCCAGAGGTCCGTGGATCGACACTACGCTCTGCTACAACAGTAAGTTACTGAGAAATAGAAAGACGTCACATCCAAGTAAAAATGCCCTGAAGATAACCAGAAGCAGAGTGGCGCAGTGGAAGGGTGCTGGGCCCATAACCCAGAGGTCTGTGGATCGAAACCACGCTCTGCTACAACAGTATTTTACTGAGAAATAAAAAGACGTCACTTTCAAGTAAAAATGCCCTGAAGATAACCAGAAGCAGAGTGGCGCAGTGGAAGCTTGCTGGGCCCATAACCCAGAGGTCCGTGGATCGAACCCACGCTCTGCTACAACAGTAAGTTACTGAAAAATAGAAAGACGTCACATCCAAGTAAGAATGCCCTGAAGATAACCAGAAGCAGAGTGGCGCAGTGGAAGGGTGCTGGGCCCATAACCCAGAGGTCCGTGGATCGAAACCACGCTCTGCTACAACAGTAAGTTACTGAAAAATAGAAAGACGTCACATCCAAGTAAACATGCCCTGAAGATAACCAGAAGCAGAGTGGCGCAGTGGAAGGGTGCTGGGCCCATAACCCAGAGGTCTGTGGATCGAAACCACGCTCTGCTACAACCGTATTTTACTGAGAAATAAAAAGACGTCACTTTCAAGTAAAAATGCTCTGAAGATACCCAGAAGCTGAGTGGCGCAGTGGAGGCGTGCTGGGCCCATAACCCAGAGGTCCGTGGATCGAAACCACGCTCTGCTATAACAGTTTTTTTCTGAGAAATAAAAAGACGTCACTTTCAAGTATAAATACCCTGAATATAACCAGAAGAAGAGTGGAATAGTGGAAGCGTGCTGGGCCCATAACCCAGAGGTCTGTGGATCGAAACCACGCTATGCCACAACAGTATTTTACTGAGAAATAAAAAGACGTCACTTTCAAGTAAAAATGCTCTGAAGATAACCATAAGCAGAGTGGCGCAGTGGAAGCGTGCTGGGCCCATAACCCAGAGGTCCGTGGATCGAAACTACGCTCTGCTGTAACAGTATTTTACTGAGAAATAAAAAGACGTCACTTTCAAGTAAGAATGCCCTAAAGATAACTAGAAGCAGAGTGGCGCAGTGGAAGCGTGCTGTGCCCATAACCCAGAGGTTTGTGGATCGAAACCACGCTCTGCTATAACAGTATTTTACTGAGAAATAAAAAGACGTCACTTTCAAGTAAAAATGCCCTGAAGATAACCAGAAGCAGAGTGGCCCAGTGGAAGCGTGCTGGGCCCATAACCCAGAGGTCCGTGGATCGAAACCATTCTCTGCTACAACAGTATTTTACTGAGAAATAAAAAGACGTCACTTTCAAGTAAGAATGCACTAAAGATAACTAGAAGCAGAGTGGCGCAGTGGAAGCGTGCTGGGCCAATAACCCAGAGGTCCATGGATCGAAACCACGCTCTGCTCTAACAGTTTTTTTCTGAGAAATAAAAAGACGTCACTTTCAAGTAAAAATGCCCTGAATATAACCAGAAGAAGAGTGGAATTGTAGAAGCTTGCTGGGCCCATAACCCAGAGGTCCGTGGATCGAAACCAAGCTCTGCTACAACAGTATTTTACTGAGATATAAAAAGACGTCACTTTCAAGTGAAAATGCCCTGAAGGTAACCAGAAGCAAAGTGGCGCAGTGGAAGCATGCTGGGCCCATAACCCAGAGTTCCGTGGATCGAAACTACGCTCTGCTACAACAGTGTTTTACTGAGAAATAAAAAGACGTCACTTTCAAGTAAAAAAGCCCTGAATATAACCAGAAGAAGAGTGGCATAGTGAAAGCGTGCTGGGCCCATAACCCAGAGGTCCGGGGATCAAAACTAGGCTCTGCTACAACAGTATTTTACTTAGAAATAAAAAGACGTCACTTTCAAGTAATAATGCCCTAAAGATAACTAGAAGCTGAGTGGCGCAGTGGAAGCGTGCTGGGCCCATAACTCAGAGGTCCGTGGATCGAAACCACGCTCTGCTACAACAGTATTTTACTGATAAATAAAAAGACGTCACTTTCAAGTAAAAATGCCCTAAAGATAACCAGAAGCAGAGTGGCATAGTGAAAGCGTGCTGGGGCCATAACCCAGAGGTCAGTGGATCGAAACAACGCTCTGCTACAACAGTATTTTACTGAGAAATAAAAAGACGTCACTTTCAAGTATAAATACCCTGAATATAACCAGAAGAAGAGTGGAATAGTGGAAGCGTGCTGGGCCCATAACCCAGAGCTCCGTGGATCGAAACCACACTCTTTTACAACAGTATTTTACTGAGAAATAAAAAGACATCACTTTCAAGTAAAAATGCCCTGAAGATAACCAGAAGCAGAGTGGCATAGTGGAAGCGTGCTGGGCCCATAACCCAGAGGTCCGGGTATCGAAAGTACGCTCTGCTACAACAGTATTTTACTGAGAAATAAAAAGACGTCACTTTCAAGTAAAAATGCCCTGAATATAACCAGAAGAAGAGTGGCATAGTGAAAGCGTGCTGGGCCCATAACCTAGAGGTCCGTGGATCGAAACCACGCTCTGCTACAACAGTATTTTACTTAGAAATAAAAAGATGTCACTTTCAAGTAAAAATGCCCTGAAGATAACCAGAAGCAGAGTGGCATAGTGAAAGCGTGCTGGGCCCATAACCCAGAGGTCCGTGGATCGAAACTACGCTCTGCTACAACAGTGTTTTACTGAGAAATAAAAAGACGTCACTTTCAAGTAAAAATGCCCTGAAGATAACCAGAAGCAGAGTGGCATAGTGAAAGCGTGCTGGGCCCATAACCCAGAGGTCCGTGGATCGAAACCACGCTCTGCTACAACAGTATTTTACTGAGAAATAAAAAGTCGTCAGTTTCAAGTAAGAATGCCCTAAAGATAACTAGAAGCAGAGTGGCGCAGTGGAAGCTTGCTGGGCCCATAACTCAGAGGTCCGTGGATCGAAACCACGCTCTGCTACAACAGTATTTTACTGATAAATAAAAAGACGTCACTTTCAAGTAAAAATGCCCTGAAGATAACCAGAAGCAGAGTGGCATAGTGAAAGCGTGCTGGGCCTATAACCCAGAGGTCAGTGGATCGAAACCATGCTCTGCTACAACATTATTTTACTAAGAAATAAAAAGATGTCACTTTCAAGTAAAAATGCCTCCAATATAACCAGAAGCAGAGTGGCCCAGTGGAAGCGTGCTGGGCCCATAACCAAGAGGTCTGTGGATCGAAACCACGCTCTGCTATAACAGTATTTTACTGAGAAATAAAAAGACGTCACTTTCAAGTAAAAATGCCCTGAAGGTAACCAGAATCAGAGTGGCGCAGTGAAAGCGTGGTGGGCCCATAACCCAGAGGTCCATGGATCGAAACTACGCTCTGCTATAACAGTATTTTACTGAGAAATAAAAAGACGTCACTTTCAAGTAAGAATGCCCTAAAGATAACTAGAAGCAGAGTGGCGCAGTGGAAGCGTGCTTGGCCCATAACCCAGAGGTCCGTGGATCGAAACCACGCTCTGCTACAACAGTATTTTACTGAGAAATAAAAAGTTGTCACTTTCAAGTAAGAATGCCCTAAATATAACTAGAAGCAGAGTGGCGCAGTGGAAGCTTGCTGGGCCCATAACTCAGAGTTCCGTGGATCGAAACCACGCTCTGCTACAACAGTATTTTACTGATAAATAAAAAGACGTCACTTTCAAGTAAAAATGCCCTGAAGATAACCAGAAGCAGAGTGGCATAGTGAAAGCGTGCTGGGCCCATAACCCAGAGGTCAGTGGATCGAAACCATGCTCTGCTACAACATTATTTTACTAAGAAATAAAAAGATGTCACTTTCAAGTAAAAATGCCTCCAATATAACCAGAAGCAGAGTGGCCCAGTGGAAGCGTGCTGGGCCCATAACCAAGAGGTCTGTGGATCGAAACCACGCTCTGCTATAACAGTATTTTACTGCGAAATAAAAAGACGTCACTTTCAAGTAAAAATGCCCTGAAGGTAACCAGAATTAGAGTGGCGCAGTGAAAGCGTGGTGGGCCCATAACCCAGAGGTCCATGGATCGAAACTATGCTCTGCTATAACAGTATTTTACTGAGAAATAAAAAGACGTCACTTTCAAGTAAGAATGCCCTAAAGATAACTAGAAGCAGAGTGGCGCAGTGGAAGCGTGCTGGGCCCATAACCCGAAGGTCTGTGGATCGAAACCACGCTCTGCTACAACAGTATTTTACTGAGAAATAAAAAGAGGTCACTTTCAAGTAAGAATGCCCTGAAGATAACTAGAAGCAGAGTGGCGCACTGGAAGCGTGCTGGGCCCATAACCCAGAGGTCCGTTGATCGAAACCATGCTCTGCTACAACATTATTTTACTAAGAAATAAAAAGACGTCACTTTCAAGTAAAAATGCCTCCAATATAACCAGAAGCAGAGTGGCCCAGTGGAAGCGTGCTGGGCCCATAACCAAGAGGTCTCTGGATCGAAACCACGCTCTGCTATAACAGTATTTTACTGAAAAATAAAAAGATGTCACTTTCAAGTAAAAATGCCTCCAATATAACCAGAAGCAGAGTGGCACAGTGGAAGCGTGCTGGGCCCATAACCCAGAGGTCCATGGATCAAAACTACGCTCTGCTGTAACAGTATTTTACTGAGAAATAAAAAGACGTCACTTTCAAGTAAGAATGCCCTAAAGATAACTAGAAGCAGAGTGGCGCAGTGGAAGCGTGCTGTGCCCATAACCCAGAGGTTTGTGGATCGAAACCACGCTCTGCTATAACAGTATTTTACTGAGAAATAAAAAGACTTCACTTTCAAGTAAGAATGCCCTAAAGATAACTAGAAGCAGAGTGGCGCAGTGGAAGCGTGCTGGGCCCATAACCCAGAGGTCCGTGGATCGAAACTATGCTCTGCTACAACAGTATTTTACTGAGAAATAAAAAGACGTCACTTTCAAGTAAAAATGCCCTGAAGATAACCAGAAGCAGAGTGGCATAGTGGAAGCGTGCTGGGCCCATAACCCAGAGCTCCGTGGATCAAAACCACACTCTTTTACAACAGTATTTTACTGAGAAATAAAAAGACATCACTTTCAAGTAAAAATGCCCTGAAGATAACCAGAAGCAGAGTGGCATAGTGGAAGCGTGCTGGGCCCATAACCCAGAGGTCCGGGTATCGAAACTACGCTCTGCTACAACAGTATTTTACTGAGAAATAAAAAGACGTCACTTTCAAGTAAAAATGCCCTGAATATAACCAGAAGAAGAATGGCATAGTGGAAGCATGCTGGGCCCATAACCCAGAGGTCCGTGGATCGAAACCACGCTCTGATATAACAGTATTTTTCTGAGAAATAAAAAGACGTCACTTTCAAGTAAAAATGCTCTGAAGATAACTAGAAGCAGAGTGGCGCAGTGGAAGCGTGCTGGGCCCATAACCCAGAGGTCCTTGGATCGACACCACGCTCTGCAACAACAGTATTTTTCTGAGAAATAAAAAGACGTCACTTTCAAGTAAAAAGGCCCTGAAGATAACCAGAAGCAGAGTGGCATAGTGAAAGCGTGCTGGGCCCATATCTCAGAGGTCCGGGTATCGAAACCACGCTCTGCTACAACAGTATTTTTTTGAGAAATAGAAACACGTCACTTTCAAGTATAAAAGCCCTGAATATAACCAGAAGCAGAGTGGCATAGTGAAAGCGTGCTGGGCCCATAACCCAGAGGTTCGGGGATCGAAACCAAGCTCTGCTACAACAGTATTTTTCTGAGAAATAAAAAGACGTCACTTTCAAGTAAAAATGCCCTGAAGATAACCAGAAGCAGAGTGGCATAGTGAAAGCGTGCTGGGCCCATAACCCAGAGGTCCAGGGATCGAAACCATGCTCTGTTACAACAATATTTTACTGAGAAATAAAAAGACGTCACTTCCAAGTAAAAATGCCCTGACTATAACCAGAAGCAGAGTGGCGCAGTGGAAGCGTGCTGGGCCCATAACCCAGAGGTCCGTGGATCGAAACCACGCTCTGCTACAACAGCATTTTACTGAGAAATAGAAACACGTCACTTTCAAGTAAAAAGGCCCTGAATATAACCAGAAGCAGATTGGCATAGTGAAAGCGTGCTGGGCCCATAACCCAGAGGTCCGTGGATCAAAACCACGCTCTGCTACAACAGTATTTTACTGAGAAATAAAAAGGCGTCACTTTCAAGTAAAAATGCCCTGAAGATAACCAGAAGCAGAGTGGCGCAGTGGAAGCATGCTTGGCCCATAACCCAGAGGTCCGTGGATCGAAACCACGCTCTGCTACAACAGTATTTTACTGAGAAATAAAAAGATGTCACTTCCAAGCAAAAATGCTCTGACTATAACCAATAGCAGAGTGGCGCAGTGGAAGCCTGCTGGGCCCATAACCCAGAGGTCCGAGGATAGAAACCCCGCTCTGCTACAACAGTATTTTGCTGAGAAACAGAAATGCGTAACTTTTAAATTAAAATTCCCTGCACGTAAAAAGAAGCAGAGTTGTGCAGCGGAAGCATGAAGGGGAATGAATCCACATCAATTCCAGTATTATTGCTCCCAATTTTTTCCTCTTTCAATTACATTTACTCCTTCCTCCGGGCCTTTCATATCCTCTCTTTCCTTTGGGCAATATACCACTTGAGGAAAGAAACCAAATAAAGGATCCAGATCTAATAACACAATATTTCATCCCGAGAGAGAGAGAGAGAGAGAGAGAGAGAGAGAGAGAGAGAGATAGGAATACCAGGCAATAGACGAATTGGATAATTATTGGGAGAAGGGTAATGTATGGTTAAAAGTTATTGGCTTCAAAGGGAAAACAGATGTGAAATGTCGATTGGTTCTTTACCATATTTCAAAGGTTTTGAAAAATGGAAAGAAAGATTTGGGATCATATGACATCTCAAAAAGATTCGCAGGTCCTGGGAAGAGGGAGATTTTTTATTTTTTTTATTTTGTATGAGCTCTTTTTCTTGTCCATATTTTTTTTTCTATGATTAGGTAATCGTGCGATACGAACAGGGGAATTTAGATCATACAAATCAATTGAAGTTAAAAATGAACAATCATAACTTTCCCATCTACCCTGGACAGGTAGCGTGGTGTCAGATTTGGCCGGGAAGCGGCGCAAACACTCGTTTTTTCGTTTCTGCGCATAGACGCCTTGCAGGCTCTGGCTTGTCTACCCAGGAGCCGTTAGTTGCTCACCAGCTTCATCGCAGGAAACATTCGTCACTTCTCTACTCCGACGCATTCGCCAGATATCGCCCTTGGAATTGTTGCATATTAGCAACCACGTTACCGTTACAGGGGTATGTCACGCATATGCAAACATTTTGCTTTTTACATTACTGTATTATTATTTAGTGAAATAATGTAATAGTGTCTATCGGAACATATCAGTGAATGGTGTAGCTACTTGTACCAATCGCCATTTTGTTTTGAGAGCAACAAAAATGTGATTTTGAGGCTAATTTCTAATTTTCTATTTTTTCCTGTTTTCAGATTTCAGCATGGCGAAGAAATATCTCAAGGAGGAGGAGTTTTTGGAGCTCCTTTTCGTCAGTAGTGATGAAGAAGAGCCTTTGACCATTACCTTTGAAGAAGACACTATCCAAGACGACCTGGTCGACAACGAAACCTTGCTGCGTGAGGAAATCGAGGATCAACTTTTGGCTGCTGAAGAAGCGGAAACAGCGCATGAAGAGAGACGAGATTTTGCTGTCTCGCACGCAGTTCGTCTTGATTCCCTTGTTCCTGTGACTCCTGCAGAATCTCCTGTGCCTTCTTCAGCGTCTCCTGGGCATTCTTCAGCGTATCCTGGGCCTTCTTCAGCGTATCCTGCGGTTCCTGTGCCTGATCTTAGTCCCGTGGAGATGAGGAGTAGGAAAAGGAGGAGAGGACCTCTTTGCCCTGCAGGTGTGGCATTGAAGAGATTGCCGGATAACTCCTACAAGGCTAGGGACAACACGAAGTGGCACTCAGAGCCAAACCCAACAATCCCACCAATCTTGAAGATCGACCAGTTTGACACTGCTGGTCCTACCATGGCTGTCTTCGGGTGTAGGACTCCTGCTGAAGTGTTTGACAGATTTTTGGCAAATATAATGCTTGCAGAAGTGGTCATCCACACCAACGACAAAATCATCACCCTACGGAACAAATACAAGCGGCAAAACGACCCCACCTTCAAGGATTTGACCCTCATGGAGTTACGTGCCTTCCTTGGGATCCTAATCATGACAGGGGCATGGAAGGACAATCATCTGACAGTGGAAGAGATGTTCTCCAAGTCTCTAGGATGCCCCTTCTACAGGAGCATCATGAGTGAGCGCCGCTTCGCCTTTATTCAGAGGGCCCTACGATTTGACAGCATTGCCACGAGGGAGGAGCGTGTGAGACATGACAAATTTGCTCCCATAAGGAATTTGTGGGACCAGGTCATTGCAAATTGCATTGCAAACTATGAACCCAGTGGGCATCTTACTGTGGATGAGCAGCTCCTCGCCTTCAGGGGACGGTGCCGTTTCAGGATGTACATCCCGAATAAACCAGCAAAGTAAGTAATAGGTTTTATTTATATATATATATATATATATATATATATGTATGATAGATAGATAGATATATATATGCAATTTTTTTAATTTTTTTATAGGTCTAGTTTTGTTTTCTTTATATTTATTGTTTCTTTTATTTTGTTTTCTTTTCTCTTAGGTATGGCATCAAGTTAGTTATGGCATGTGTTGCAGACACGTTCTACATGTGCAATGCCATTCCCTACCTGGGCAAGGGAACTACCAATACAAGTACGCCCTTGGGAGAATACTTCACGTTGGAGCTAACCCGACCCTTCAGGAAGGCTGGGCGTATTGTTACGACAGACAACTGGTTTACTTCCCTGCCACTAGCCAAGGCTCTCTGTGAACGTGGGATGCATTTAGTTGGTACTATTCGTCCCAAACCTTACCTGCCTACTGTGTTGCTGACAACGCCCCTGGAATTAGCCGAATCTGTTGCCACGTATAATTACATGGACAAGGTCACCATTTTGTGCCAACGTGTGAAGCCGACGAAAAGGATCCAGATTCTTTCCACAGTTCATCACAATCCCATAGTTATTGAGGATCATAAAAGTCACATGCACATGTTTTATAATGCCACAAAGGGAGGAGTTGACACGTTCGATCAGATATCTTCTGCCCTGACCTGCAGCAAGAAGACCCGGAGGTGGCCCGTATGTGTCTTCTATGGGATTATCAATCTTGTTGTAAATAATTCCTTTTTTATCCACCAAAATCTGCCTGACAACACTTTGTATAACAGGAGGCAATTTTCTGCGGAATTGGCCATGGAACTCGCTACGTGATGCAGCACTTTCAAGACTCGCAAGCAAGAGGTACCTCCCAAGGGACTTGACTTACCTCATTTGCTCTGTTTTTGCGGTACAAGAGCCCGAAGACGAGAGTCCAGACACTCCAAAACGAAGTGAGAAGTGCAACAGATGCCCTCTCTGCCCTTCTTCTTCTAATGTCAGGACCAAGCTTTTGTGTGGCAAGTGCCATAAGCCTGTTTGTAACTCGCATGTCAACTACACCTGCAACCAGTGCCAACTCACGTAGTAAGTTTCACGAATTATTTTTCTTACCCGTTTGTACTTACTAAAAATAATTTTCAACCTTTTTGCTGTCATCTAGGGTCATCATAGATTATTTATTTACCATTTTATTGCATATACATCAATTATTAGTACTCTTTCTAGATATGCCTTTCTTTTACGTCAATTGCGCACGGTACGTGTTTTATTTGAACTAAGCTTTTGCCCAGTTTATATTAACTATATAGAATTCCTAAGGTTTTTCCATCATCTAGGATCATTGTAGATGACTTTTGGAAAAATTCATCCAAATATAATAAGTATTACCACTATAAATATAGCATTCCTTTCACACAAATATTTTGTAGTGATTTAGCGTATACAAAAATTAACCGCTTTTTCTTTTCTTTACAGATCTGGCAGTTTTGCTGATATCAGCAATGTTTTTACGTCAAGTTGTGCACACAGGACTTTTGTTGCAGCACACAAGTGGTTTTTTGTTCATTGTTTTATTTTAAAGTGTCCAGTGCAAGTTATTTATGAAAAATTTTATTTTTATACTTATTTTCGTATTTATGTAAGTACAGTGTTATTTTATATTCAGCGTTTTTTTCTCCTACACCAGTAGAAAGTAAACTCTTTAAACTAGTAAACTATTAAAAAAAAAATTGTGAATTGGTATCCCCCCTTTAACCCCCCAAAGGGAGCGTAACACATATGACACCACGCTACCTGCAACGGGTGAGTTTGGCCACGCTACCTGTCCAGGGTTAATAAGAAAACATTAAAGTATTATTGTTAGTCCTTAACACAATTGCACCGGATTCCAAGTTCGGGAGATAACTTATTATTTAGAGAAGCATTATTTGCAACATCTTGTTCACCAGGTGTTACTAAATGCTCATACTTCATCTATACTTCCGTCCTCAAGCTCCGATTGGAGCAAAATTTGATCCATTTGACCAAACATTCTTCGGTTCAATAAAAAGGCTCTGGGAATAAAAACAAATTAATTACAACACCTCTCGGAATTAGATAAGATTTTTCCTTAATTCATTCAATTACTTGAAACGTACAAGACGCCCTTTTAACTTGCTTATACAATTGATAATCACATTTATTATTCAGATTCATTGGAGTTAGCAAATAGGCTGAAGTGAATCACATGATTCGAATTGTGTGGTGTAATAAGGTGAGGTTGGATGTGTCGCTGATAAAAACAGAGGGACTTTGTGGAACCACGAATTAGGACAGGCTCCTTTTCCCCACTGTCTGTCTGTCTGTCTTTGGTTATCGTTAATTAATCTCCCATTTCTTCTACGTTTTACATTCACTTTCTGTCCATTTTCTCTTTTTCCGTTACAAAGAAATTCTTATGTGAGTCCATTGCTAAATATTAATGAAATCCCATGTTAGTGTTGTGGAACACTTTTTGATTGATTTGTCCCTTCCTTTGGTGCAACTTCACAGACAAGAGAGAGAGAGAGAGAGAGAGAGAGAGAGAGAGAGAGAGAGAGAGAGAGAGAGAGAGAGAGAGAAGTGTATAAAGAAATGTGTTATTAATGTTGCACCATTGGAACACTCACGTGGTGCTTGATGAATAAGAAAAATAGTATTTCTTGCGAAAGTTACTTAAGGCTTTTATTTAACCTTTATTGAACCAAGGAACAGCCTTACTGACATGTATATATTTACAAAGGAAATAAAAAAGATAAGGGTCATTTTCTGTGAGAATTCCACTCTGGAACGCCCTTATCAACAAACACAAATTGGCAACAAGGTAGATGAGGCAACAGAGTCAGACGTTGGCGAAGAAGATACAGAAGAATAATGACAATTTTCTTTTTCGTTACTTGAATTGTCTCTGTTGATTACACTGATGACAAAATCATTAAATGACATTACAGCCAAGCATCTTTTGGCCTATTACTAGTACTCATTAAATGGCTTAAATTTATAATGAATAATGCTGTTCTCCATCCAAGGAAAGTGAATTTGGCAGTGCTGTCCAAAGCTCATCCCACCAACCTTAACTATGCTGATGATTGTTACCTGGGTCAGTTGTACAGGGTTATACCTCATTATCTATGTGTTCTGATTGAGAAAGAAACTGTAAACCACTTTTATAAGTAACCTTATGTTACTTCCGATAACATCTGAAAAATCCAATCAATTTCCTAATAAAAATATCCAGGTATAATAAGGAAGCGATGGTTGAACAGTTTACAAATGACCAATTCTCTAGCCTCTACCTTCCTACCACTCTTTTTTGACACACGTATTCCTCAAATAATTTTGCTGCATTAGTTGGGCTAAGATGCCTCTGACACCATCTATTGGCGGTAAAGTGAAACTCGTTATGATTTACTGGAGGCAGGGTCTGCGTTCCGCCGTTCGTAATGAAACGCTCTTGTTTTTCTATTAGTTCTTACTAGCAATACATGTCGTACCATGAATCATATTAATTAGCATATGGTTTCATAGAGGGGTAATTGAAAATTAAAAGAATAACTATTATTACGGGATTGTCTCACCGATTTCAGTATATGTGGCATATCTGGCTACCCCTTGACCCCCAAATGTAAATGAACTAACGATTGTTTGTTTATGAAACATTTCAGTGACATTTATTGTGAAATTTGTAATAATTAAGTTGGGCTCAGACAACAAGGAACCACAAGTTCAAAGGCATTTGTTTGACAGAAAATCTCTGCCCAAATTAGCAACATAAATAATGTAATGAAAATTATAATGATGGGTTGATGTGGGTAATTAGCAATTTGGTACTCTACTACTAAGGCCATTTATTGGCCATTTAAATAAACAATGTGTAGAGCTCTTGAATCCTTGAGTTCTGGAACCTTCCATGACTTATAACTTAGGGTAAAAAATAGCCTACTTGATTGGAATTGAATATATTAAATACTTGCCACAATGCATATTTCTACATAGGTATCAATCTCTAATGCTTTTCAATTGTATAGACGTAGTCGTCATGATTTTGTTTAGATTCCAATGACGTATTTGGTGGTGATATGGTTAGGAGTGAGGAGTGGTGGGTGAATTGGTGAGGAGTAAGGATAGAGGGGTGATGGGTGAAGGGTTGAGGAGTGAGGAGTGAGGGGTGAAGGAGTCAGGAGTGAAAGGGGGAAGAGTGAGGAGTGAGGGATGAGGGGTGCGGGGTGAGGGGTGATGGGTGAAGGGGTGAGGAGTTAGGAGTGACGGGTGATGGGTGAAGGGGGGAAGAGCGAAGAGTGAGGGTTGAGGGGTGAAGGAGTGAGGGGTGAGCGGTGAAGGGGTGAGGAGTGAGGTGTGAGTGATGAAGTGGTGAGGAGTGAGGGGTGATGGGTGAAGGGGTAAGGAGTGATGGGTTAGGGGTGATGGGTGAAGGGGTGAGGAGTGAGGGGTTAAGGGGTGAGGGGTGAAGTGGTGAGGGGTGATGGGTGAAGGGGTGAGGAGTGCGAGGGTAAGGGGTGAGGGGTGAAGGGTGAAGGGATGAGGAGTGAAGTGGTGAATGGGTGAGGGAAACCATCTTTAATAGGATTGAATAGTAATATTTTGCTCGATAATTAGGTTTCAGTGAGATAATACGTATTTATCTAGTTTCCATGGGCTATTGATTTATATTCTATAAATAGTGTTAACTACAGAGAGAGAGAGAGAGAGAGAGAGAGGAGAGAGAGAGAGAGAGAGAGAGAGAGAGAGAGAGAGAGAGAAATGATTGAAAACTCCGCTGAATTTATTCGTATTAATACTACTGGTTATCATTAGCAAAATAAATATCATTTCATGGAAGATGCAATCTCAGTTGAAAAGGAATTATGAAGAAATATTAAGAAATATTGGAAAAACTTTAGCTAAAAACGTGAATTGAATAGGATAAATAAGAAAAACTATGATCTAAGAGGATTTCCACGTCTCGTAAATTATAAGAATAAAAATTGTATAATAGAATAGAGTGAAGTACGGTCGCCAACCCCACCCCTCCCCCAATACAATACCCACAAACCCCAAGGTGATAGCAAAGGGAGGCTGTAAAAAAAAAAAAAAAAAAAAAAAACAATATTCATAGCACGCACGCACTCTCTCTCTCTCTCTCTCTCTCTCTCTCTCTCTCTCTCTCTCTCTCTCTCTCTCTGATTAAATTGTTTCATGAAATATTTCCTCACTTCGGCTATTTTCCTTGCTGAAGCTTTTGGGCTTATAACATCCTACTTTTCCAATTAGGGTTGTAGCATAGCTAATAATAATAATGATAATAATAATAATAATGATAATAGTAATAATAATGGTAATAATAATAACAGCAACGACATAATGTCTTGAAGAAAAGAGAAAAAGTCGTATATACAGATAGATATCTATGAACTGTTTTCATTTTGGCCTTAATGATACAATAGCTTTTAATACTCCCTTTATATCTTAGAAAATCATTCTCATTAACAGACTCATAATTATTATTTTTCTTGATTATGCTAAATTAACAACAATATGTCCTTACAGTAATTGGAATATTTAATTGAAAATATGAAGAAAATGGATACATATAGAAACTTTTAATTTATTTATAAAAGAATGTCTGGAATAGTGATTTTATGACATTAAAAGAAACAAGAAATGGGGAAAGAATTTTCTTAGGAATCTGCTTTAGGAAGATAAAAAAGTAGAATCACTCTTTTAACTCACAAACTGATTGTCTGTCGGAGTAAATCTCTCTCTCTCTCTCTCTCTCTCTCTCTCTCTCTCTCTCTCTCTCTCTCTCTCTCTCTCTCTCTCTCTCTCTCTCTTTCTTTGGCTTCAAAAGTAGTAATTTTTTTTATAAGAAAAGTGCCTTGTTATTATTGCTATATTTATATCTGGAAAAATATAGTCACAACAACGGAATTTATCAAAGAATAAATCTACGTCGATTTCGAAGCTAAGACCTAAACGGATGTCTATTGGTGTCTACTGGGAAATTCTTCTTGGCAAAGAGGTTTGTAATTGAATTCCCCCTCCCCAACTGGATTGACCTTCAAACAATTCGATTTGAGTTGAACAAGACCAATATACTTTGTTCTTTCTTGGAGTCCGGATGTCCTTCAAAGGAGAGTCACGCCTATTTCCTCTGGTATTTTTCAGCTATGTTCCGCATTCTATAGAAAAATCGTATAAGGAATCTTTGAAATCTATTATAAGAGTTTGTTTTGTCTGAGGAAAACAAACACATGGTCATGTCACTACCACTTTCTTATTCTCAGGCTTTAGAACACTCAATGAGTCACATCGTTTTGTTATCATTTCCAAGAGTCATAAATTATTACTAAAACAGGACAAGAATTTACTGACTCTTCGCCCGTGCCAACATCAAACGCCCCCCCCCCCCCCTCCCCAACAACCCCCAAAACAGTATGGCAATTATATTCTAATTAAAATGACATGAGACTGATACGTTTATTCTGAAAATGATTTGAACCTCCCAAGAATCAATACCCAAAATGCTTTGACACTCAAAGGATAATTGAACACAAAGTTTAACATTAAACATCGTAAAACACATTGCTTTATATACCATATCATACATGAACATGCAAACATATATTATAATACTTGCTGGAAACATTCATATATAAAGTTATTTCTTACATAGCTCTACATACATACATACATATATACATGCATATAATTTCGAAATAGTTGGTCACACATTATAAGTATAGGTATAATTGTTGATTCATATGAGCATAATAAGAACAACAATATTTGTTTAATTAACAAATTATTCCTTGAAATTCCCTCCTGTTGCATTATTATTATTATTATTATTATTATTATTATTATTATTATTATTATTATTATTATTAGGATACAAACCTAATTGGAAAAGTAGAATGCAATAAGCCCAGGGGCTCCAACAGGGAAAATAGCCCAGTGAGAAAAGGAAACAAAAAATAAAAATATCTTAAGAAGAGTAACATCAAAATAAAAAATGCCCTTATCACGACCTATAAGTAACAGGAAAAAGCAAAAGCAAAAACCGAATAAGGATGTTTTGTTTCCGAGGTGAAAATTGTGAGCAATACGAGAATAGTCGTTTTGGAGAATAACTATATCGACGGATAAAGGTTTTCAATCATGTCATTGGAATAAGGGTGGGTGAACGGAGAAACATAAAGAGAGAGAGAGAGAGAGAGAGAGAGAGAGAGAGAGAGTCTGAATCAGGGTTATTGAATAGACGCATATCCCCTGAGTGGTCCTTTTGTAATGTTGTTACATCAAACGTTTCTTAATGTTGTCATTGTCCTGATTACCGTAGTTGGTTTTCGTTGTATCAATAATTCATGTTGTTGTTACTGATAATCGAATCAACTTCTAAGAGGAAGATCTTTCATCACTCGCTCATATTCACAAAAAAAAAAAAAAAAAAAAAAATAGCTATGACTTAACAATTCTCATTCCTATGGAATGTCAGAATATTTCGTCAATATCATAATTGCTCGTAACTGGATCCTAACATACAAAGTTCTGAGAATTAAACAGCTATGAAAAAATACTAATTGTTTAAAAGTATCGTTTTTCTAAGTCATGAATTTCCCTTGATTAACTGTGAACAGACAAGAACATTTTTGTTGTCATCTCATTACCAAATGGTCTGAAGTTTCAGAGCTGTTTTTTTTTCTGTTTGGAAACTGAGTTAATATAAATTTTCTGAAATCAAATGACCAAAGTTATGGAAATGAAAACTGGTTCATTTTTTTGTAAGGAAATCGTTCTTCTTATTTGATGAGGAGAATTAGAAAGATATTTTCTTAGCCAAGATTATTTCTTTTTAATTTAGAAAGTGAGAAACAATATTAAATTTTCCTCGATTTATTTTGCAGGAAATCGTTAATCTTCTTTGGTGAGACGATGAAGAAACACAATTGATTTAGGTTTGAAGCGACACCCAGTTACACTATGGCGATGATTGGCTCCCGACCCCAGTGCCCGGTCTCTTATGGTCCAAATTCCATGTAATCATCTTTCCTAACCTTCACTTCTATATATGTTTTGTCGTGTTCTCAATGGTTTCAAATTCTTTCCTGTAAGAGAGAAAACTCTGAGACTACAATACAATAGACTTGTCGCACCAACCGGTACACCTTTCATGTTATTAATCTCATCTCTCTCTCTCTCTCTCTCTCTCTCTCTCTCTCTCTCTCTCTCTCTCTCTCTCTCTCTCATGTGGATATATATATATACATATACATATATATATATATATATATATATATATATATATATATATATATATACATATATATATATATATATATATATATATATTTATATTATTCATATATATAAGCATATATATATATATATATATTATTTATATATATATATATATATATATATATATATATATATATATATATATATATATATATATATATATATATATATATATATATATATATATATAAGTATATATATATATATATATATATATATATATATATATACTTATATATATATATATATATATATATATATATATATATATGTATGTATATATATAGGTATATATATATATATATATATATATATATATATATATATATATATATATATATATATATATATATATATATATATATATATATAAAGATATATATGAAGAGAAAAGACAAGACCTTCCAAGGGATATTCATGTTGCACCTGCAAGCAATATCAACACACAGAGAATTACAACAAAAGAAATGTGTATGAATCTTGGAGCTAATTTTCTGAAGTTTATTGTTCATTGTTGTTATGTATCTATACTTATGCTATTATTCCATGTTTAAACAAAAGCACCTGAACACCAAAAGGGAAGAGAATAATGTACAATATCAAACGATACCAAAGAAACAAAAGACGATCTAGATATCTTGATTAAGATACAAGCATATTACACACAAAAAATGAAATGTCGTTACTATGTACGATCGTGTGACACACGGTTGGTACAATGGCACAGAAACTAAGAGCTGCTCAAGAGTCTCTTCTACCCTAACCAAGAGGAAAGAGGAAGGACGCCACTGAACAATTACTGTGCAGTAGTTAACCCCTTGGGTGAAGAAGAATTGTTTGGTGTTGCCAGTTGTATGAGGACAGAGGAGAATATGTAAAGAATAGGCCAGACTATTCGGAGTGTGTAGGCAAAGGGAAAGTAAACCGTAACCAGAGAGAAAGATCCAATGTAGTACTGTCTGGCCAGTTAAAGTACCCCATAACTCTCTAGCCGTATCTCAACGGGTGGTTGGTGCCCTGGCCAACCCACTTCCAATAAAGAGATCTCCTCCAACAAATGATTCAGAACCATTTTCCCCACTACTTCCAGAAGGACTGATTCTAAAGGGAAGAGACAAGTCCCACCCGAGGGACATTCATGTTGTACCTCCAGGCAATATCAACAACAAAGAATGGCAATATAGGAAATTCTGATGAATATTAGAGACTATGTGTTGAGGACCAAATATTTCTGAGGCCTTTGCTCTGCAGTGGAATAGGAACAATTAATTAGTTAACATCTTTGTTATTCGTAACATTTAAAAGAAGATTTGATATCTGACTTACAGTAGGTCCATCTCCTTTTTCGGTAACTATGTGAAACAAAGCAGCAAAAAAAGGATATGAAACTATAAATAATTTAAAGACAAATTAATAACATATTGTATTTGTATAATTAACTTTGGTTTTTTGGTTATTAATATATACAGAAGAGCAAAACGTGGAAACCTTTAAAACAACCGAAATAGATATAAATATATAAGTTTTGTACTATTATGATACGGAGGACTAAATGAGTCTCCTTCTAAGATGGAATGTTATGAACGTCTATCTAATCTAAATCTACACATTATGTAGCTGAGATGAAAAGCAAGTACAAGTTCGTCCTCCGTTTCTTGTAATGAATCTTGTAATTGGGTAGAGACAGAGACAAGTGTCATATCAGATTACAGTTTCAAAGTGACAACAAAAACTAGAGCGCAGACCTCCGCTGCGGCAGCTTCCTTCTCGACGTTTTACTCGACCTTGACCTTTACCTTTGACTAACAATTTCAAAATTGAACCACTTTCATGTCTTAACCTAATAATTAATCCCTGAAAGTTTCACTACTCTATCAGTAAAATTGTGGCTAAGAAGTTATTCACAAACAAACAGACAAACAGGGGCGAAAACTTAACCTCCTCCCAACTTCTTTGGTGGAGGTAATAGGCTGCAACTGACTTCACTCACCATTACCTTTTCTAAAGAAAGCACATCTTTGAAAGACCCAGGCTTTTCTGTTCATTAGGATGATATATCCATACCATTATATGCTAAAACCCTATTGCCGCTCGTACCATGTCCTTGAGATACGTTGTAAGTCGATGTTCCTGTGTCTCAAAAACTGGACACAACATGAAATTGCCTAAGTTTGGATTACTTGCTTGAAAACTGTTGGAGAGAAGAGCACCGAAAAACTATAGCATGATATGTGTCCAATAAAAATTCTTAAAATGAAAAAAAAAAAACCGGGACATTTGGCTAATGAAATCTCATATGCTCCTCTCTCTCTCTCTCTCTCTCTCTCTCTCTCTCTCTCTCTCTCTCTCTCTCTCTCTCTCTCTCTCAGGGCAAGTTCATGTTTCATAGTAAAATCGAGAGAGGCAATTTATTTGGTATTTCAATCGAGCCTACCATGGAAAAGATGAGAAAATGGATTAGTTTTGTCAGCAATAAAAAAGAAATCCCTATATTGTTGGGGATATAGGTGGTTTTCTGGCTGAGAGAGAGGGAGAGAGAGAGAGAGAGAGAGAGAGAGAGAGAGAGAGAGAGAGAGAGAGAGAGAGCACCTGGATATTGCAATATCAAATATAAGACAAATTGGCACCTTTGGAGTCTCTCTTTATCTCATCAAATAAGATCAGTGATTGAACTTTTAATGTTCAGATCACCTGCAATTGAGACCAATTCTTTCAGAGGTCGTTATGGAGACGACGTCTTCAACTGTTACATAATTTTATATTGTTTCAGTATAAACTCATGCAGATTCTCCTATAACTTCACTCTCTTCTGAATATATTAATATCTAAATTTCTTAAGCATATTAATGGAACAATTGATCTGCTAAAATATCATATCACATTATTTATTCCTGTGATATATATTATTACTTTATCAGAAAGAAAGTTACTTCAGTGTAGATCAAGTATTTGTGTAAATTTGGAATAGATATTTTGAAGCCTTCGAAAATATCTAATGAGAATGAAGCTTTATATTTAATCTTAATATGCAAAATATCGTATCACAAATGCTGAAGATCTGAACAACGTGTCAGGAAGAGGAAGAAGAAGAAGAAGAAAGATCTTCCTTTTGATCAAAGGGAGAATTAAAAGACACAACTGTTCATTGCATCGGAGTATGTTTTCTTCTGCTGGAGTGACAACAAACAAAAGACAAAGACAAATTAAATGATTACTCGTTTGTGTCATTCATTACAGTAATGAAAACATTTTAAGTAACCAAAATACAATTCTCATTTCGTAATTAGTTCTATATAATTTATTGATGAGTAAACTATTGTTCATTAGTTCATTTATTTTAGGACAGTAAATTGTGAATACAAAGTGAAATTTAGCGATTAATCATGAACATATTTATTGCAGTGAGAATTATAATAGGAAATAATTTGCCTTAGTTTGCACGCATTGACAAATTATGAAACTCCCTTTGCCAACTATGAAATAAAATTAAATATCTTTTACATTAACAAATAATACAATAATATATCTTTGATTTCATTAACTGGTGTATATTAAGTGAATAGCACGCTGTATAGCAAATATAATTAAGTAAATTAAGGAACATAATTGCACAAAGAATTTATCAATGACACTGATATAATTTATTGATTTTATGTCTAATAATTATAATCAGTTTCTTCTTCTTCTTCATTGGTCTGATGATCAAATAATGATCAGGAATTTGGGATCAGTCATAATTGATGGCATTGTAGCTGGGAATGTCTGTCTGTCTGTTTCTCTGTCTTGTGTTTGGTCTCACAGTATTTCTCTATATTCAATGGTGGCCATTTTGAAAAAGGGCTGCCATCTTGGATTTTTAGGTGTCCAGCGGGTATTACTAAAGAAGTAATCCGCAAAGACAATGTGTACCCATTTTGTTACCTGTTTCCAGTTAAGAAAGATTCTTCTGGAAATTGCTGGTATGTGCTCCACTATGTTGGGGCCCTTGGGATTGTAGCATCCTCCTTTTTCCAAATAGGGTTGTAGCTTGGCTAGTCATGAGAATTAAAATTGGGGTAAGGGATAGAAAAAAAGGAGTTCTGGGGGAAATATTTATCCTATTAATTTTTTCGGAGAAGATAAGTTACTAAGGAAGGTGATGTCTATGGCAGGCTCTAATTCGGTTTTTATTTTTTTTATCTAATTTTGTCTTTTAATTCAAACTTATGTCTACTGGAATGGATATATCTCTTAACATACAAAAACTGACTCAAATAAAGACTATATAAAACTAGTATTCATCAATTAACAATTCGTATTCCATTTAGAAACAGACCCATACCTAATACATAATCATATATTTGACTGATATGAGAATTGTGATAATGAATAAATTATGGTAATAAGGTTGATATTTCCATCAAATAACACTACGTGATGTTCCTATATTGCTAAGGGATTATAACATTAGGTCACAAATGCCACTGATAAATATATGACTATAATAAATACTGTCATTATTCATTGATCAACCAATGCAATTATGGGATTATCCTTCATCACAGATTCATGTTGAAAGAGCTATTTGAAAGTTTTATCAATTATAAACCTTTTTAAAGGTCAGATTATCCTTGTTTTATGAAGAATTATCTGCATTATCAGCGATGACAGTGTATGGTTAAATGACCTGTCAGGAACCCAGGTCAAGTGATGAAAGCGTGAGAGAGAGAGAGAGAGAGAGAGAGAGAGAGAGAGAGAGAGAGAGAGAGAGAGAGAGAGAGAGAGAGAGAGAGAGATTTTAAAATTTTTCCTTTAGCATCACAAATAAGACTACAACAGTATTAAGTTCATTAGGAAGACCTTTATGAACAAAAACCAAAGTATTATGTACATGTGAAACTAGACGTCACTGTGCCCACTATGCTTTAAATGTCCTTTGATGATTCTACGCAAGTGAATCTTTTCACCAGCAGTCATTTTTTCTTCTAGTTTTTGCTTCTATATCTACGATCCTCGAATGCAAATTATTTCTTAGTCTTTGCTTCGTCTTTCCCTAAATAAGACGAACACAAACTCAGTTGTTTACCGGAAGCTGTTCCAGAACCTCATTCCTCTGACTCGATTAGAGACAATTCTGTAATGTAAAAATGATGAATGGAAATTCTGTGCGAATCTCTAATTTGATTCTCACACAAGATTTATTTCAATATTAGGGAACTGTTTGGGATTTGACGGTAAATAATACCTCTCTCTCTCTCTCTCTCTCTCTCTCTCTCTCTCCTCTCTCTCTCTCTCTCTCTCTCTCTCTCTCTCTCTCCTATATATTGCGCTGCCAGTTCATCTAAGAAACATATCAGGAGTGAGCGGAGATGTGTTTAAGAATAAGCTCGATAAATACCTAAGATGCATCCCAGACCATCCAAGACTGGAAGATGCAAAATACCCCGGAAGATGCATTAGCAACTCTCTGGTGGATATACGAGGTGCCTACCACTGAGGGACCTGGGGGAACCCAAACATAGATAAAAGCAATAAGGTAAGGCTCTGATAAATAACATACTTGGTCGTCACCCTCACAACCACATTGGCGTTGACCTCTTATTCAAATATATTACACTGATGGGACATCTAACGACTTTAAATTAAGAATTTATCAATTGCTTTTAAAAGTAATCTGAAGATTTGGTAGAAACGTACCTGAACTTTCTTCCAGGTAAGACTCTTTAGTTTGACAAATCCCAAAATAGTAAATAGAACCCTTAAAGCTTAGAAAGCAGAGAAGTGAAAGCACATTTTGGCAGGACAAACAGTGACTACTCTGCCTCTCTTGCACTTCTGCTTTCATCTCAATATTGACGCCAATCATTCTCAAGATCCTTCAACGCCAACTGCATCTTTCAGAGCAAAAACCTTCGAATAAAAGACTATTTTAGTTGTGTTGTCTGATGTGCTTTTGAGGAAGATGCCTCCTGCTCTGCTTGGTTCATGTTTCACTACAACACTTCTGATTTATATTGTTCTTTCTCTTTTATTATAATATTTTATCTTCTTTTATTTTTACCATCATAAGGAAGCATTATTATCGTGATAACGTTTAGCATTCTTCAAAGAGTAAACAAAATAAAAACATTCAAGTGAAAAAAGTCTTAAAGACAATAAATTCGAATGGCTCATTTTTTTTCACTTTCTGCTTCGCCCATTCAGTCTCTGCAGTTGTTCTTTTTTTCTATTTAATTAGAGAGAGAGAGAGAGAGAGAGAGAGAGAGAGAGAGAGAGAGAGAGAGAGAGAGAGAGAGAGAGATCCTAATTACCTTTGGAAAACGTCAAGACTACCAACCCCCAGATACTTCTTACTGGAGCATGACACAGCGTAGTTCTTCTATAATGAAAATAAGAGATTTAAACTTTGCAAATTAAGTAGGGTTTCAGTTTACCAGGATTTGTTGAATGGTGCATTTGAATTAGAAATGACTGAGAGATGTTGGCGTTGATGGCCGGACCAGCTACTGGACTTTTGGAAGTGTGACACGCCGTCGTGCACAAGGGACATGAGGTCCTTGTGAATGATGAAGACGTGCCCTCACTAAGTGGCGGAAATGACGAAGAGCCAAATACACCACCATCAGGTCTTGGATTTCATCTCGGAGTTTTTTCTTTTTTTTACCGAAAAGGGTTAATGATTTGGGGGACCCCTGCCAAAGAATTCCTGCAGTGCTATGACAGACAGACAGTCGAGGGCGTGGGGAGTTTATATCTGCTAGTAAAGTTGGCTTCATTAATTTTGGTACACTACATAGGAAGCAAAGGAGATATCAGTGTACCGGAATTATTGAAGCCAACTGTACCTTCTCGGGGAAGAGCTAAACATGTGCAGATGCATTCAAGGTAAAAAGAATACACCTCACATGCTTGTAACATAAATATAAAAATGTATAGTGCACAGGTATTTGGTGACCCGTGTACATGCATGCAATTGTGTTATTAATTTTCTATATAAAATTCATTTTCTGTCATCATGCATATCTATGAAAAAGTATATCATATTATGTATATTCAGAAAAACGTATTGCCTCGAATGATTGTTTGTACCTATAGATATAGCCATAAGCTTGTCTTCATTTACTCGTTTTGTAAGCTATTACCTTAAACGGTTCCTAAATATGAGTTTTATGCTTCCTCTTGTACTAGGAGATAGATAACTTTATCCTACAGTTATCTTTTATTCAGTTGCCTAATCTTGAAGCTTCAAGAAAAGATGATATCTTTCTCAATACACTTCATCAAAAAAGACGTTATTTTTTCTATATCAGAAGAAGTAAACTTTAGTTGCTAAAACTCTCAACAAGTTCACTAACTCAACGTCTGAAAGCAATTTCCTTATATACAGAAGTTGGACGCGGAACAGCTCAACTTTAGTCTGTCTCTATTTTTTCATGATGCCTCAAACTTTCAAAACTGACTGGAAATGAAAATGAGGCAGGAACTTCCGTTGGAAAACTTTAAAGTTCTCGAGACCTTCTAAATAAACTTCCTTCCTCTTTAGATTTTCTCTATAAAGATATCGAGCTAAAACAGTCTCCAGTAAAACTGTTTTCCGGAAAAAGATGATAACATTTATATCTACTTTGCTCTCTAGATATTACCTCAAGATGTGGTGGTTGACTTTTCTATTTTTCTTAAAAGGGGAATAGTAATGGTAAGGGTCATGGCAATGAACAAATTTCGTTAATTATAATAAGAAGATGATGCATATTAAAACTGCTTTCTCTCTCATTAAGAATAACAGAATGGGTCCCTAGAGACTGCAAAAGTAGAAGAGGAAGGAAGAGACAATGATGGATTGACGAACTGAGAAAGTTTCCGATGTGGACTGGTACAGAAAGACCATAAACAGACGTGAGTGAAAGTACATGCCTGAGGCCTTTGTTTTGCAGTGGACATGCACCAGCTGATGATATATATATATATATATATATATATATATATATATATATATATATATATATATATATATATATATATATATATATATATATTTATATTTATATTTTAATATACCATGCATATATGTATTATGATCTATGCAAGCATATGCATAAAATATTCGATTTAGATTTTAGGGAAATACAAATATACTGTCTTTATCGGTAAAAAGGTACATATATGTGTATTAGATGCCTCAGTGAAATTGTGTCTCAGGATGTCTCAGTGAACTCATACCTCAGCACAGAAGAGCTTCATTATTGTAGTTCCCTTTTGCTGCATTTTATCAGTAAAGGTGTGCCTTAGTACTATCGACGTGTCTCAGTATGATGACGTCCTGCTATATTGGTGCCTCAGTATGATGATGTCCTAGTATAGAGATGTCTCAGTATGATGATCTCCTAGTATATTGGTGGCTCAGCATGATGATGTCCTAGTGTATTGATGTCTCAGTATAGTGATGTTTCAGTGTGATGATGTCCTAGTATATTGGTGTCTCAGAATAGTGATGTCTCAGTATGATAATCTCCTAGTATAGTGATGTCTAAGAACGATGATGTCCTAGTATATTGGTGTCTCAGGATAGTGATGTCTCAGTATGATGATCTCCTAGTATAGTGATGTCTCAGTATGATGATCTCCTAGTATAGTGATGTCTCAGTATGATGATATCCTAGTATATTGGTGTCTCAGGATAGTGATGTCTCAGTATGATGATCTCCTAGTATAGTGATGTCTCAGTATGATGATATCCTAGTATATTGGTGTCTCTGCATGATGAAGTCCTAGTATATTGGTATCTTAGTATAGTGATGTCTCAGTATGATGATCTCCTAGTGTATTGATGTCTCAGCATGAAGAGCTCCTAGTATATTGGTGTCTCATTATGAAGATGTCCTCCTATATTGATATCTCAATATGCTAATATCTGATGTTTTTAATTTTCCTTTCCTTGCCTCCTTCATGAATTTGTTTCTTTCAACACGATTTTTATATCACCTTTTATTTGTCCTTTAAAAAAAAAAAAATACCATTTTTTCTTTTCTTTTTTAAATCTCCTAAACCAAAGTTCCTACGATACCAACTTTCAACTTTGTTTTGACTGACTTAACCTCTAACAAACGTATTGAACTAGATGATAATAATAATAATAATAATAATAATAATAATAATAATAATAATAATAATAATAATGTGCTAGACAGCATATTTAGATTTTCAATTGAAACCTCAAAGACCCTTTTCCAACCAATCCGAACCCGCAAACCCAGCCGTGCCTCCGTGTTTAGCCAATCAGCACACACGAAGCCCCGGCGTCAATGACCTTAGATGTCAGGATGACTGAAAACTTTAAATCAATCAATCAATCAACACACGAAGCCCTCAGTCACCCTTCTCAATCCAGAGTCGTCACGTGATACAAATCCCGCCGCTTTTGAATTCGTGTTAATCTTCCTCATTTAGACGACGATGACCATTTTGAGATGATTACAGTGCCAAGTGTTAATTACTCACTAGAATCATGACATCAAGTAACAGTGACTTTCTAGTTGGAGCAGTGATGTTTGAGGATGAAGTTATTAACGTATTTAGTGAACACTTACAGAAGAGGTGAAGCATTCCAAGATGAATCTAATATGGCGGAAGGAGTGAATTGAATTATATTCTAGAATACGTTTCTCTTGATTTCTGTTTGAGTAAAATTTTGATTTTGACCATAATGGAGGTCGTAGGAATAGGCATTTTGAAGGGGCTTCGGTAGCTGTTGTTGGAAAATTGGATGGTGTAGGCTATTGGTGAACATTGCACTTCAGGTTTGTTGGTGACAAAAAATTAGTACCATAGGATTTTTTTTTTTTTTGGTGACAAACTTAGTACCATAGGGTTTATTGCTGACAAACATAGTACCATAGGTTTTGTTGGGGACAAACATAGTACCAGAGGTTTAGTTGGTGACAAACTTAGTACCATAGAGTTTATTGGTGACAAACATAGTACCAGAGGTTTTGTTGGTGACAAACTTAGTACCATAGAGTTTATTGGTGACAAACATAGTACCAGAGGTTTAGTTGGTAACAAACATAGTACCAGAGGTTTTGTTGGTGACAAACTTAGTACCATAGAGTTTATTGGTGACATACATAGCACCAGAGGTTTAGTTGGTGACAAACTTAGTACCATAGAGTTTATTGGTGACAAACATAGTACCAGAGGTTTTGTTGGTGACAAACTTAGTATTATAGGGTTTGTTGGTGATCAACGTAATGTTGAAATATATGTTAGTGATAAGCCTAGTACCATATGGTGTTGGTGATAAACATTGTTTACCATAGGTTCTGTTGGGGCTAAGCCTAGTATCATAGGGCTATTAATGATTAGCTTAGTACGACTATAGTAGTGATAAACTTACTACCATATGGTGTTAGTGATAAACCTATTATAATAAAATATGTTGGTGATAAATCTAGCATGATAAGGTGTGTTGCAGATATGCCTGGTACCATAGGGTGTGTTGGTGATAAACCTAGTACTATAGTGGGTGTTGGTGATAGACTTGTTGGCACAGTGTGTATTGGTGATAGACCTAATGCCTACTGTATGCTGATAATAACAGTCATAGTACCATAGTAATAATTGGTGATAATCGTAGTACTAAAGTGGCTGCTGGCGATAGATAAGATAAGATTTTTTTTTTTTTTAAATAACTACTAAAATAACTGATGGATTTCCATGATATCAAAGCAGGGAGCGCTTCATACAATGGCCTAATGTTGGTAAATACTGTGCATTGCCAATTACGTTTCATTAACTTTTTTACTCAAGAAAAGGAGGCTAAAGCCAGTCTTAGCCACCCACACATTCGCAAACGTGGTGACGTCCCTCAGTGACGTTGTTATAACGTTTCTTCCCCTGTACCTCCCATCCCTAGAATTATTAAACGCCTGTTTAACTCCATAGATAATTGTCATATGACCTATCCCAAGCAATACGAAATTTTATGTCAGTAAAAGTTCAGCATACCTGGTAATGTGATTTGAGACTTTAGACTTTACCTAAACACAAGACCAACCTTTTATATCTTACCCACTCACTTGTATTGAAGATCAAGAATGAGACTTATGACAGGAGACGAAAGAAGCCATGCTAACCCTACACTTCGCACTTCAAGCAAATGTTGATAAAGCAATAGAAATATAGTTTTCTTTAGGTTAAGTCGTAGGACTTAATTCTTCCATACAACACAGGGTACTCGATACATCAATTGCCAGGAAGAAAATGACAGAGCATTGTTTGATATAATTTATCATATCAATTTCACCAGAGAGAGTAGCTTGAATTCCTTAAAAGGTAGACTTCCAAAAGATGTTTCATATAAGGCCATTGACATCGGCCATTTGATAAATTTTGAAATCATATATATATATATATATATATATATATATATATATATATATATATATATATATATATATATATATATATATATATATATATATATATATATATATATATATATATATATATATATATATATGTGTGTGTGTGTGTGTGTTCATACATACATAAGATTTATTATATTTCAACCTATAGTTTTATACAATTATTTACGTTACTAGTACCAATACATATTTTTGTTACTTAAAAGGTATGTGACAAATATCACTGTGACTCTGTCACTGGAATTATACTAAACTTCAATTAACGAACCAATCAACCTTACTTTGAGAAATCCATTGACATTGTCTACATGCCAAGCTGATATACTCGTATCAAAATATTCAGTAGCTTTGATTTCCCAAAATAGTGTTATCACCAATTGCTGGAAATCATAGATTTATGAGGGATGAAAAAAAAAATAGACACTTATCATTTTACTCATCATCACTCTCAAGGAAAAATATTGTTTTCTATTTCTACTAATGTATTTATTTTATTTTATTTTTATTTTATTTCATTTCTTAGTGGCAAATCTAAAACTTGTAGGAGTCCCAGTAGAATATCTCTCTGTGCGATTCCACACCCCTGTTTTAAACCTCTTCTATCATTATCTACCAGCATAAAACATTTTATTGCTCTTCCGGCTCATTTTATATGTGCAGTACACAGTCTTTCCTAATAGGGATTTACTCGGTAGCCTAATAACAATGGGAATGAAGGAAAGAAGGCAATAAGGAAGACGGGGGGGGGGGGATTACTAGGATAGCCATAAGTGTAAACACCGAAGGAGGGTTGGGGGACCCTCTGAGCAGAAAAAATGACTTAGGACAAACGACCGTGTTATAACAAAATATTTATTTGTAATACAGAAACTAACATCTGTAGATTTTAAATAATCTTGACAAATTTATTATATACAGTTGGTTGTCAGTTGATGCTAGTTCACTTGGAGTAGCGATTGCTTCTGGTAAAGCAAACCTAGAAGCATTGGCAGATGTACTCCTGTCCCAAGCTTTCCACTCCACCTTGAGCCAGACCTAAAAGATAGGTAAATCTTTAACCACCCAATTCAAATTGAAAACCAAAATTTGTATAGAATTGTTTAAATGAAAATATGAATATAATTTTTGACTACACTAAAATTGTTTACAATATATAAAGGTATATCAAAAAGTTTAATTCACCTCCAAAACTAATATAAATTTAATATTAATTCCCAGAATTGCAAATCAAAAGCCAACCATTTCAATATTTTGACCTAATTAACAAATGAAATATATGCGATGAAGGCATCACTTAATATACGTTAAAAGGCCGAATTTCAATTTTTAACAAGCAATTTAAGGTCGACAATTTATAATTTTAATTAGAGTAGCCTATAAACAAACCTAGTTTCAAGAGCGATTTTCAATTACTGAGTTCAAGGCTTTATTTATTTTTTGACTTGAGGATGATAAAAGTCACCAAGAAATGCCACTACTATTGTGCCAATCAATACAATGACCCACCTTATAATGACTTCATAGGATGAAAAAGAGCATGGGTATGATAATTCCATGGCCTTTGCTGTTGGTCGCCTCCACATTCATCAGACGAGGTGTAGAGTTAATTTAGTTCTTCATGGTTTTACACTCGGTTTTCGTAGCACTAAACACAATGAGTCCCATCGTCGTAGATTCTTAAAGAAAATGTCCAGCACTACGACGAAGAATATAAATCTATGAAATATCCCAAGGTGAGGTGAAGGAGAGTAATCACTCCTTGACGGTTGGTGTTGGACTGCTTTACCCTTCCAACAGTGACTTTGAAGTTACTTCGTAGAGTTGTTTGGCTCGGAATATTCAGAAAATTAGGTAGTTAGTAGTTATCTTTAACTCCTATTTACTTTGGTTTGCACAATGAAGGCTGAGGTCAGTTAATTAGCACAATTTTATTTACAGTGATTAGGAAAAATAAAGCCTCAAACATTAATTGAACAAACCAGAATTAAATTAGAATAAACAAATTGAAAGAAACAAATTCAAAGAAATTCTAAAGTAAAATACGGAGATAATTACCAATTCCAAGGAATGTTTCTCCAGGTAAGGTAATTACCGATCATAAAGAAAATTTCAAAATATCCATAAACTTTTAAAAAAATATTATAGGAATATATATTTAAATATATATTTTATACACTCCGAGGGGAGGGATTGAATTTTCACCTGAAAAGTCAATGGAAAATAAATTTAAAACAAAATAAACTTAACTGATAATATATACAGATTAAATGTCTTCCTATGAAACAGTGAAAGAATTTCCTTAATTTTTAGCCATGCTGTCAATGGTCACTTGACATTAAAGGAATCAGGCTTGTCACATGACGCTTGACAAATCTTCGACTTTTACCTAGCATTAATTTAGCCCCAGTAACTTCATCGTAAATATTCCTGGTCAGCTCTTTAACAATTCCTATGGGGTAATCAATGGCTTTAGTCATATTCTCCTTAATGATGCCTAATGTTTCCAGAGTCTTAAAGGTGTCATTTACCAAGGCTAACTTATCAGGTAATTTTTCTAATTTAGAAGTAAGGGTTTTCAACACTGATTTGGCTAAATTGTAGTTGCGGCCTAGTAGATGACTAACTTTCGGGTTCCATAACAGTGGCATACACAATCTTCCATCAGCAGTCCTATGGGTTTCTTCTAAAGCATACTCTATAAGCCTGTCATTCAGTTCTACATTATCTTCATGATAATGACCTCTGTCTTCCCCTACGTAATATTTACAAGAGAGTTCTAAGCATTCATTTGTAGCCCTATTCAACTCAGATTCTATTATCTGACCATCATCATCAAACAACTCATATGTATTAGAAGTCTCCAGGTCATTTAAAGATGAAGATTCTACTGAAACGTTCTCTTTCGTCCCTGTTGGAAGTACATTTACAGCTTTTAACATATGTTGCACATTTGACTTCATGGAAGAACAAGGCTTCAAGAATCTTAAATTGCTCTTTAATTTATTTATGTCTCCCTTTAATAATATACCCAAGCATGTATCAGAATAAATGGAGTCATTGGATTTCCCAAATACTATATCCTTTTCAGGGATACAATGCAAGGACTCTGATCCTAATATAAATTTAATATTGTCTATTCTATCTGTAGAATTTAACAATCCCTGATCTGCTAGCTTGTATCCCTTTGAAACAAACCCACTGACTACTTCATTTAACCCAGGTAACTGCAATGAAACATCAATTGAGGGAAGACAAAATGCATATACAATGTAACTATTGCTACCAATTGGCAACTCAATTTCAACTTGTTTAGTCTTATAACTCTTAGAGGAATTAATACCATTAATGGTTAAAGAAACTCCATTTTTTACAACTTTCAAATTTAAATCTTGAGCCAAATTTTCTTCAATGTAATTTGCTTGACATCCAGTGTCTTTAAGGACCCTGAGATTGGTACCTTTAATTGAAATATTAAAAGTTGGCAAAATTGTATATCCCTCAACCTCACAATTTAAAACTTCAGTTATAGCAGCAACACTACTGCTTGAACTACCAACAACATCTCCATTACCACTCTCAGAGTTTCTAACTTTATCTGTACTGTTACTGGCTTTACCTTTTTTCTTTTCGGAATTTGGATTTTCTTTAATACTGGTAGCACCTTTTTCATCGGGACACAAAAATGACATATGCCACCCCTTGCAGTTTTTACATTTGGAATTAAATCTGAATCTGCATTCTGATAATATGTGACTAGGATAGCCACACTTTGAGCAAGCACCCAGTTCCTCCAATTTTTTTCTTTTATCTTTGCTAGATACAAAGTTAGGACATTTACTCAAAAAATGACTTGGATCTTTGCCTAATTTACTACAAATGCTGCATTTACCTACTTTAGAGTCAAAAGAAACCTTGGCAGCAAAGCTAGTAGTGTCAGACTTTTGTTTCTCAACTTTCTTACATTTTTTACCTTGTAAATATCTCTCACTAGCATCAAAGAAATTATCCCTAATCTCTGCAAGAGATGGCCTAATTTTGTTAGTTATGGCAGTCATATGACACTTAAATTTCTCATTTAAGCCATTCCAGAAGAAGAACTGAAGAAACATGTCAACATCAATATTTAAGGTCATAACGCTTGCTACTAAATTGCTTACTTTCCCAATATAATCAAAAGGATCATCATCATCTGAAAGTTTTATTGAAGATATTTGCTTTATGGTATTAAAAATTTGAACTTCTCTTGAGCCTAAAGCCTTCTCTAGCAAAGCTTTTGCATCAGCATAACTCTGACTTTGAACATCCAAAGTGTTAATTAATGTAAGAGCTCTTCCCTTTACCTGCTGTTTTAACAACAATAACTTATCATATTCTGGGAACTTAAACTTTGCAAGGGTTTGTTCAAATTCTACAAAAAACTTCCCAAGATCTTCGCCTTCAGTACTATTGAAGGTTGGTAAAGGAGCATGAGGACTCTTTAACAAGGACTGATGTGACTGATTATCTATAGGCAGATGCCGAACCTGAGGTAAATTTTGTAAAGTAGAGATGCTCTCTTGAATTTTAGTTTTGTACTGTTCACATGCATCAAGCTCAACTTCCAAAGCAGCTTCATCACAGTCAGTAGAAAACTTTGAAGTTTGTATTTTAGAATCTAAGTCAGATAATTTCGTGAAATGCTCTTCAAGCCTCAGTTTCAGTGTAGAACGTTCAATATCACTATATAATGAAAACTGATCCTTCTTATTGTAAATTTCAGTAACAGACTTTCTAACATATTTTCGTGATTTAATCAATAACTCAGTCATCTTGATACCAGTTTCAGTAAGAATATAAAACCTAATAAAGTCAAAACGGCAATGGAAATATACGTAATCTTAAAATTTAACCAAGGAAATATAAATGATAAATTACACCTCGTCTGACTAGCTTGGAAGCGAACCAGCAGCAACTCTTAACAACCAACATCCTCAATCCTGTCACGGTCGCCATGAGCAGAAAAAATGACTTAGGACAAACGACCGTGTTATAACAAAATATTTATTTGTAATACAGAAACTAACATCTGTAGATTTTAAATAATCTTGACAAATTTATTATATATAGTTGGTTGTCAGTTGATGCTAGTTCACTTGGAGTAGCGATTGCTTCTGGTAAAGCAAACCTAGAAGCATTGGCAGATGTACTCCTGTCCCAAGCTTTCCACTCCACCTTGAGCCAGACCTAAAAGATAGGTAAATCTTTAACCACCCAATTCAAATTGAAAACCAGAATTTGTATAGAATTGTTTAAATGAAAATATGAATATAATTTTTGACTACACTAAAATTGTTTACAATATATAAAGGTATATCAAAAAGTTTAATTCACCTCCAAAACTAATATAAATTTAATATTAATTCCCAGAATTGCAAATCAAAAGCCAACCATTTCAATATTTTGACCTAATTAACAAATGAAATATATGCGATGAGGGCATCACTTAATATACGTTAAAAGGCCGAATTTCAATTTTTAACAAGCAATTTAAGGTCGACAATTGATAATTTTAATTAGAGTAGCCTATAAACAAACCTAGTTTCAAGAGCGATTTTCAATTACTGAGTTCAAGGCTTTATTTATTTTTTGACTTGAGGATGATAAAAGTCACCAAGAAATGCCACTACTATTGTGCCAATCAATACAATGACCCACCTTATAATGACTTCACAGGATGAAAAAGAGCATGGGTATGATAATTCCATAGCCTTTGCTGTTGGTCGCCTCCACATTCATCAGACGAGGTGTAGAGTTAATTTAGTTCTTCATGGTGTTACACTCGGTTTTCGTAGCACTAAACACAATGAGTCCCATCGTTGTAGAGTACTTTAGTAAATGTCCAGCACTACGACGAAGAATATAAATCTATGAAATATCCCAAGGTGAGGTGAAGGAGAGTAATCCCTCCTTGACGGTTGGTGTTGGACTGCTTTACCCTTCCAACAGTGACTTTGAAGTTACTTCGTAGAGTTGTTTGGCTCGGAATATTCAGAAAATTAGGTAGTTAGTAGTTATCTTTAACTCCTATTTACTTTGGCTTGCACAACGAAGGCTGAGGTCAGTTAATTAGCACAATTTTATTTACAGTGATTAGGAAAAATAAAGCCTCAAACATTAATTGAACAAACCAGAATTAAATTAGAATAAACAAATTGAAAGAAACAAATTAAAAGAAATTCTAAAATAAACTACGGAGATAATAACCAATTCCAAGGAATGTTTCTCCAGGTAAGGTAATTATCGATCATAAAGAAAATTTCAAAATAACCCAAAATATCCATAAACTTTTAAAAAAATATTATAGGAATATATATTTAAATATATATTTTATACACTCCGAGGGGAGGGATTGAATTTTCACCTGAAAAGTCAATGGAAAATAAATTTAAAACACAATAAACTTAACTGATAATATATACAGATTAAATGTCTTCCTATGAAACAGTGAAAGAATTTCCTTAAGTTTTAGCCATGCTGTCAATGGTCACTTGACATTAAAGGAATCAGGCTTGTCACATGACGCTTGACAAATCTTCGACTTTTACCTAGCATTAATTTAGCCCCAGTAACTTCATCGTAAATATTCTTGGTCAGCTCTTTAACAATTCCTATGGGGTAATCAATGGCTTTAGTCATATTCTCCTTAATGATGCCTAATGTTTCCCGAGTCTTAAAGGTGTCATTTACCAAGGCTAACTTATCAGGTAATTTTTCTAATTTAGAAGTAAGGGTTTTCAACACTGATTTGGCTAAATTGTAGTTGTGGCCTAGTATATGACTAACTTTTGGGTTCCATAACAGTGGCATACACAATCTTCCATCAGCAGTCCTATGGGTTTCTTCTAAAGCATACTCTATAAGCCTGTCATTCAGTTCTACATTATCTTCATGATATTGACCTCTGTCTTCCCCAACATTATATTTACAAGAGAGTTCTAAGCATTCATTTGTAGCCCTATTCAACTCAGATTCTATTATCTGACCATCATCATCAAACAACTCATATGTATTAGAAGTCTCCAATTCATTTAAATATGAAGATTCTACTGAAACGTTCTCTTTCGTCCCTGTTGGAAGTACATTTACAGCTTTTAACATATGTTGCACATTCGACTTCATGGAAGAACAAGGCTTCAAGAATCTTAAATTGGTCTTTAATTTATTTATGTTTCCCTTTAATAATATACCCAAGCATGTATCAGAATAAACGGAGTCATTGGATTTCCCAAATACTATATCCTTTTCAGGGATACAATGCAAGGACTCTGATCCTAATATAAATCTAATATTGTCTATCCTATCTGTAGAATTTAACAATCCCCGATCTGCTAGCTTGTATCCCTTTGAAACAAACCCACTGACTACTTCATTTAATCCAGGTAACTGCAATGAAACATCAATTGAGGGAAGACAAAATGCATATACTATGTAACTATTGCTACCAATTGGCAACTCAATTTCAACTTGTTTAGTCTTATAACTCTTAGAGGAATTAATACCATTAATGGTTAAAGAAACTCCATTATTTACAACTTTCAAATTTAAATCTTGAGCCAAATTTTCTTCAATGTAATTTGCTTGACATCCAGTGTCTTTAAGGACCCTGAGATTGGTACCTTTAATTGAAATATTAAAAGTTGGCAAAATTGTATATCCCTCAACCTCACAATTTAAAACTTCAGTTATAGCAGCAACACTACTGCTTGAACTACCAACAACATCTCCATTACCACTCTCAGAGTTTCTAACTCTATCTGTACTGTTACTGGCTTTACATTTTTTCTTTTCGGAATTTAGATTTTCTTTAATACTGGTAGCACCTTTTTCATCGGGACACAAAAATGACATATGCCAGCCCTTGCAGTTTTTACATTTGGAATTAAATCTGAATCTGCATTCTGATAATATGTGACTAGGATAGCCACACTTTGAGCAAGCACCCAGTTCCTCCAATTTTTTTCTTTTATCTTTGCTAGATACAAAGTTAGGACATTTACTCAAAAAATGACTTGGATCTTTGCCTAATTTACTACAAATGCTGCATTTGCCTACTTTAGAGTCAAAAGAAACCTTGGCAGCAAAGCTAGTAGTGTCAGACTTTTGTTTTTCCACTTTCGTACATTTTTTACCTTGTAAATATCTCTCACTAGCATCAAAGAAATTATCCCTAATCTCTGCAAGAGATGGCCTAATTTTGTTAGTTATGGCAGTCATATGACACTTTAATTTCTCATTTAAACCATTCCAGAAGAAAAACTGAAGAAACATGTCAACATCAATATTTAAGGTCTTAACGCTTGCTACTAAATTGCTTACTTTCCCAATATAATCAAAAGGATCATCATCATCTGAAAGTTTTATTGAAGAGATTTGCTTTATGGTATTAAAAATTTGAACTTCTCTTGAGCCTAAAGCCTTCTCTAGCAAAGCTTTTGCATCAGCATAACTCTGACTTTGAACATCCAAAGTGTTAATTAATGTAAGAGCTCTTCCCTTTACCTGTTGTTTTAACAACAATAACTTATCATATTCTGGGAACTTAAACTTTGAAAGGGTTTGTTCAAATTCTACAAAAAACTTCCCAAGATCTTCGCCTTCAGTACTATCGAAGGTTGGTAAAGGAGCATGAGGACTCTTTAACAAGGACTGATGTGACTGATTATCTATAGGCAGATGCCGAACCCGAGGTAAATTTTGTAAAGTAGAGATGCTCTCTTTAATTTTAGTTTTGTACTGTTCAAATGCATCAAGCTCAACTAACAATGCAGTTTCATCACATTCAGTAGAAAACTTTGAATTTTGTATTTTAGAATCTAAGTCAGATAATTTCGTGAAATGCTCTTCAAGCCTCAGTTTTAGTGTAGAACGTTCAATATCACTATATGATGAAAACTGATCCTTCTTATTGTAAATTTCAGTAACTGACTTTCTAACATATTTTCGTGATTTAATCAATAACTCAGTCATCTTGATACCAGTTTCAGTAAGAATATAAAGCCTAATAAAGTCAAAACGGCAATGGAAATATACGTAATCTTAAAATTTAACCAAGGAAATATAAATGATAAATTACACCTCGTCTGACTAGCTTGGAAGCGAACCAGCAGCAACTCTTAACAACCAACATCCTCAATCCTGTCACGGTCGCCATGAGCAGAAAAAAATGACTTAAGACAAACGACCGTGTTATAACAAAATATTTATTTCTAATACAGAAACTAACATCTGTAGATTTTAAATAATCTTGACAAATTTATTATATATAGTTGGTTGTCGGTTGATGCTAGTTCACTTGGAGTAGCGATTGCTTCTGGTAAAGCAAACCTAGAAGCATTGGCAGATGTACTCCTGTCCCAAGCTTTCCGCTCGACCTTGAGCCAGACCTAAAAGATAGGTAAATCTTTAACCACCCAATTCAAATTGAAAACCAGAATTTGTATTGAATTGTTTAAATGAAAATATTAATATAATTTTTGACTACACTAAAATTGTTTACAATATATAAAGGTAAATCAAAAAGTTTAATTCACCTCCAAAACTAATATAAATTTAATATTAATTCCCAGAATTGCAAATCAAAAGCCAACCATTTCAATATTTTGACCTAATTAACAAATGAAATATATGAGATGAGGGCATCACTTAAGAATATACGTTAAAAGGCCGAATTTCAATTAACAAGCAATTTAAGGTCGACAATTGATAATTTTAATTAGAGTAGCCTATAAACAAACCTAGTTTCAAGAGCGATTTTCAATTACTGAGTTCAAGGCTTTATTTATTTTTTGACTTGAGGATGATAAAAGTCACCAAGAAATGCCACTACTATTGTGCCAATCAATACAATGACCCACCTTATAATGACTTCACAGGATGAAAAAGAGCATGGGTATGATAATTCCATAGCCTTTGCTGTTGGTCGCCTCCACATTCATCAGACGAGGTGTAGAGTTAATTTAGTTCTTCATGGTGTTACACTCGGTTTTCGTAGCACTAAACACAATGAGTCCCATCGTTGTAGAGTACTTTAGTAAATGTCCAGCACTACGACGAAGAATATAAATCTATGAAATATCCCAAGGTGAGGTGAAGGAGAGTAATCCCTCCTTGACGGTTGGTGTTGGACTGCTTTACCCTTCCAACAGTGACTTTGAAGTTACTTCGTAGAGTTGTTTGGCTCGGAATATTCAGAAAATTAGGTAGTTAGTAGTTATCTTTAACTCCTATTTACTTTGGCTTGCACAACGAAGGCTGAGGTCAGTTAATTAGCACAATTTTATTTACAGTGATTAGGAAAAATAAAGCCTCAAACATTAATTGAACAAACCAGAATTAAATTAGAATAAACAAATTGAAAGAAACAAATTCAAAGAAATTATAAAGTAAAATAGGGAGATAATTACCAATTCCAAGGAATGTTTCTCCAGGTAAGGTAATTATCGATCATAAAGAAAATTTCAAAATAACCCAAAATATCCATAAACTTTTAAAAAAATATTATAGGAATATATATTTAAATATATATTTTATACATTTCGCTTTAAACCTTCACCAATAATTATCGTCAGAATGATGACTTCATAAGACTCCACCCACTTTGGCCTCGTTATGAATCAGGATAACACTGAAGGCTATCATGGGCATTGTTGGATCAGAAAATTCAAATTCTGGCTATAAAAACTGATTTCTCGAGTAGTTGTAAGAAGTGCTAAATGATCCTCAATGATCCCAGCAGTTGGCCTAAAGGTTTAATTCATGCATACTACTGTTGCGGCAGTACTGCTACAGTAGTATTACTACGCCAGCACTGATACCCCACCCACATCTATGTATTGTTCCGCCATTCATAAAGTCTTTGTCATGTTTTTTCACTGTGCAATAAGCCATGGCCTCCTCAGAAATTAAGTTTAACATTAGATGATAGGTTATTTCATTAAGCTGACAAATTATGGCAACTGGGTATGTTATTGCCGACGTTGAAGCTAAAGATAAAGTATGGTATCATTCCTTCATTGCATTATCATCTTTACTACTATTTGTTTTGCTACATGTAGTAAATATTTTAAAGGATAAATGAATTATGTTCACTTTACTTCTATAGATTCCCATTAGATGTACAAATAAAACTCCTAAAACTATTCATGATTTGTTTACAAAATGCAGTCATGCCCAAAACATAGCCAGCACGTTCATACGGCCTAAGAAGAAAAAAAAAATTATATCGGATGATCCGTTGGTCTGATGGAGATTTTAGCACAAAAATCTTATTTTAACAAAAAAAGTTATATAAAGACTGTTTACATACAATCTCTCTCTCTCTCTCTCTCTCTCTCTCTCTCTCTCTTGGTGGCATAGTGAATAGTTAATGGAAATGTTCAAAAGCCTGAATGACATTACAAGTATTATAATCATGTTACGCTAAATACAAATCAGACCATAAACATTGGATTTAAACTAGAAACTGAATAATTACCTATTCAGGCTATAATAGATATGGCCAAGGGCTTTCTCATGACTGTATAAAGTTGCAAGTCGTAAGACAAATGCAGGTTTGCAACCACGGGGGCAATTCCAAATCCTGTTAGCCATTCTTGACTGTTATGGGTTTCAGAGCAGATGGAAGAAGGTGAATGGGTGTCTGGTGGATGGGCGGGGCAAAATTTTGTCCAAAGGTGTTTACATTGCTTACGTAATGAATGTTTTCCACTCTTGGCTCGGTATCACTGGCCATGGCGTCGGCTGGATCATTTTTACTCTATAAAAATTAAAACCATCGGGTTTAGGTTATTGATAATGCTGACAAAAATTGTGTGTGGTTGTAAAATATACATATGTCAACTTTCAGCTACACCCGATGCTTTGATAAGGAGCAAAGTCCAAAAAACCGTGTTACAGAGGCCCTGAATCTCATAGTAGATTACCTATGGGTTTTGTTGTAAATGGGATTATCTGAATGCATAAATCATGGTTATGGCTAATTTGATTTATTCCGAAAGAGAGAGAGAGAGAGAGAGAGAGAGAGAGAGAGAGAGAGAGAGAGAGAGAGAGAGAGAGAGAGAGAGTAGAACTCATCTTGTTGTCGCCGTGAATGGCTGTTTCCAACGGTGATGTTTCTTTTCGTTCCAAAACAAAAGTTGGAGAGTGAGATTTTGAGGTCAAACTTCGTTAATAACAAAGATAATAAAAGTAAAATTTTTTGTTTTCTGATAGAAGAATGATATATATAGCAAAAGTATATCAGCCTATTTCATTAGAACTAATTTTTCAATAAAATCTTTTGTCTTTCTGTTTGTCTTTGAACTTGCGTTCAATTAAGTTTGTTTATCCTGAGACTCCGGAATCTTTCTCGGTGGATCATTCCAGAATTCCCATTGGATGATCTAAAGAGTATTCGTGTTCAGAACGTGTTCCCTTTTAAATATATTGCATCATAATCGACGTGTGTAGAACGACGAGCGAAATTTGAACATAATTTCATGAAATACTTTTAAAGGACTTAACGACCACATTTAGTTTGCATATTGAATACTAACGGACAAATTCTCCAGCATTCGCTATAGATTTAGCTATACTAGAATTACTGTTGCTTCGCGGTATTTATATGCAAGTTCTCTTGCTTGAGGATACACTCAAGCACACTATACTATCTTATTTCTCTTCCTCTTGTTTTGTTAAAGTTTTTATAGTTTATATAGGAGATATTTATTTTAATGTTGTTACTCTGCTTAAAATATTATATTTTCCTTTTTTCCTTTCCTCACTAGGATATTTTCCCTGTTGGAGCCTCTTGGCATATAGCATCCTACTTTTCCAACTAGGGTTGTAGCTTAGCTAGTAATAATACTATTGTTAACAACAACAACAACAATAATAATAATAATAATAATAATAATAATATGACAGAGAAATGTTCTAGTTTACTAATAAAGGTATTATAAGAGACAGTCTGACAGAGCCTCATTTTAACTTTTCTTCCATTATTCCATATCATATTTATGGATTTATTTACAAAGTTGATATCATATGTAACATTGCAGAAAATCCAAAGAGAGAATGCTGCTGGGTGAAACTGTAATTCACATTGCATTACATTTCAGATTCAAATCCAAATCTAAAAGGGTAATTCAAGGTTGAATATCAAAGCTGAAATAGAATTCGATGCAGTATTCAGTAGTTTGTGTAAATGAAAAAGAAATTCAAATGTCCATAAAGTGTGAATTCCCCTTTTCAAATCCATTTGATAGATTCTCTCTCTCTCTCTCTCTCTCTCTCTCTCTCTCTCTCTCTCTCTCTCTCTCTCTCTCTCTCTCTCTCTCTCTCTCTCTCTGATCAGAATCTGATGTTAGCGAAAGTACCGATTCTACAAAAACAAGTTTTATTCTTTCAGTCACCTTCTTTGTTTATATCTTTTATTCCCTTTCCCGTCTGTCTGACTGTCTTTCTTTATAGATTTCCCCGTCCTGTTTGACGTCATCCAGTCCCTGTCTCCTTGAACTCGGAGGTTCTGTTTGATAATTCCACCGGACCCATCCAGGTTTTGGCTAAGGTATTTCTATCCTCAGGCTGGCCATGTCCACACAGTTAGTTGGTGAATGAAGATCTTTGTCATCCAATACGTAAGCCACCCAAAATAATAGTATTAATTCCCTAATGTGTTTCCCACACTAAAGTTTCCTTAATCTTACCTACCGGATATTGTTACATGGAAACATATAAGAAACGACCGATTAATTACACATAATTATGGTTTCTTAACAATCTGTTTGTTTAAAGGAGATTTTTGCCCTCATTATCAAGCAACAGAAAAATTCTTGATCTAATTATTTTTTTGCTTTGCCGAAACCTCGCCCTAAGAAATAAATTTGGAACCTTCCGCTAGTATTGATGGCACTCCAATATTTTGAAAAAAGAAAAAACTTTTGTTTTATTTCTAAATTTGAGGAATGAAATTATGCATTTCAGAATTAATAGGAGCGAATCGTGAACTGGATCCAGTAAACTTCATTATAAAAATTCAATTTTCCCGAGTAACGAAAAACCTCAGGATTGAAAATTGCAAATTCAATTTGCCAGATATAAAAGCGATTTAGTATTGATGCTTCTTAACTATTTGTTATCTGTACAAAACTCCAAAGCATGAAACACTAATTTGAAGAAAAAAAATGAAAACAACTGATATAGAATTCTAGATAACTTTTAGGGAAACGCACTGAAATATTAGGAAGCGAATACGGAAATTGTCCGGCAGCGCTGACGTTGATTAAGACAAATCGAAAAAGGTCATTCAAAAAATCCACCGGAAAAAGCTTGGTTCAGAAAATGAATATTGGGAATCACTTGAGCAATAAAGCCCCAACTGAGAGCTGAATCGTAAAAAAAAACTAAACTTGTTTAATGAACAGCCAAAGCCGAACCGACCTTAAAGCAAAAATAAAATGAATATTTAAATAGATGAAATTCATCTGTCATTGAGATTCGTTATTCCAGAGTATACTGTATCTGATCAACTTAGGAACGAAACCCTTTTGAAATCAAATTCTAAGATAAATGATGCAGTCTCCTATATCCAAGATCTAAAATTTTTGATGCAACAGAATAACCTAAACAAAAATCCATTGTACTTTGGATAATTGTTACCTGCCAAGAAACTTATTGACGAAATAGTCATGTATGTAATTACCGCTAGAAATAAGAATAGAATTTCGATTATCGCAAAAGACTTAAATGAATAGGAAAATTAAGTTAAATTATCCTATTACATCAATAAAAAAAGAGAGGGAGGGGGAGAGGCCAAAGAATCTCTCTCTAGTAATCTATCTAAGATGAAACTGTTGTATATATTAAATCAAAATAATCAAAGAGACGCATCATTATCTTAAACATTTGAAATTGCAAATGAGGATTCGACATTAATGCAAATATTACCTTTTGGAAGTGTGTTCTTTAGTTGTGCTCAGAGGATGTTTCAGTACCAGCACTTTTAAGGGAAATCAACATCCGGGGAAAAGAGACAGAATCACAGCATCAAATTTCATCAGGATTTCATTCAGTCGTTTTTGTATTTTGGGTCTCTGGAGGAGAGGAATAATAATGATATTCAGAGCTGCTTTTACATTAGGGAACTGAACAACATCGGAAAGTGAGCATTGAAGCATTATTCTATTGTCAATAAGATGATTAATCTGAAAGTATTAATGTAATGGAAGCTAATATAATGAAGCATTAATGTTTAATAGATAATTAATTGTATACTTTGTGTAGAATATCCTTCAATTTATCATTATCAAGGGGTCGTCCATTGCCTGATGCACCCTCTCCTATGCCTTCTATTAAAGGCATCCTCTTCCTCCAAACCTCTTCTCTCCATATCATCCTTCACCTTACCTCGCCATCTAATTCTTCTCCCCCTAAACAGGTTCCTTCCAATCCTTCCTCACCATCCATCCTCAATACGCGCCCACACTATCTCAGTCGTATCCTTCAACTTCCTCTTAATCAGACTCCTGCTTTTCCCTCCGTTATTTACCTTGAGTTCCTTAAGGATCCCTGACATTTACGCAGAACTCCTGTGCCCAAGTCCCTTCGAATGCATTAGTCCATCCTGCTTTCCCACAATGCGTGTTGCAACGCTGTTAGCTACGTTGAGGAAACACACGCAAGCTGGCTTGAAGCAGAATATGTGCGCGGTATAGTACCACGGCCCCGCACATGAATGCGGTGGTCAGTGGAGTGAACCACCATGATCAATACACGTCTTAATATCTTGCGTGTATCATATACGCACTTCGCTGAGTGTTAAACAAAGTTCCAGATATACATACAGTATACTCTCTCTCTCTCTCTCTCTCTCTCTCTCTCTCTCTCTCTCTCTCTCTCTCTCTCTCTCTCTCTCTCACACACAAACAGAGGGTAACTATTTTTCTATGTCTCGTTATTTAATTGCAGATGAAGGGATACATATTTCACGTATATCATGTATCCAGGAACATATTGCATCTTCACTGATGTTTAATGAAAAAACATCTCTCTCTCTCTCTCTCTCTCTCTCTCTCTCTCTCTCTCTCTCTCTCTCTCTCTTTATATATATATATATATATATATATATATATATATATATATATATATATATATATATATATATATATATATATATATATATATATATATATATATATATATATATATATATATATATAAAGGAGAGAGAGAGAGAGAGAGAGAGAGAGAGAGAGAGAGGAGAGAGAGAGAGAGAGAGAGATGTTTTTTTACATTAAACATCAGTGAAGATACAATATGTTCCTGGATACATTTAATAAACAGTGTTTTGGTATCAACGTCAGTAGGTGGTCATACACTCGACTTGGTCATATGTGGAAAAGACTCAGACCTAATAAAAAACCTTGAAGTGGAACCAGACTTTGAGATCTCAAAAACACATAAACTCATCACCTTTAATGTTAATATAAATTGCACCAGAGTATTGAAAAAATGGATCACATATAGGGAACAGGAAAATTTTGATGCTGAGAATTATATTGAAGCTAGTGTAGCGCAAATGTCTTGTGTGAACACACAATGTGAACATATGGTAGACATAGAATGTGTTGGGTGCTATACCAAGAAATACAACGACAATTTTGGAAAAATGTACGATACCATGTGTCCCATAAAGAACAAACAAATAGTGGTACGCGAAAATGTTAGATGGTATAATAGTGAGCTATTAAAGGCAAAAAGACACAGACGTAAGATGGAAGGTAGATGGAAAAGAGCCAAATCCTTACAAGCCAGAAATCTATAAAATAAGGCCAGAAATGACTATAACATCTTGTTAGAAAAAACAAAAAGAAAATTCTACAACAGCGAATGTAAAAAAACCAGTAACATGAAGGACTTTCACAAAAACCTTGATGATTTGATGGGATTAAAGAAAAAATATGTCTTGCCTGACAATGTTTGTGCAGAGAGTTTTGCTATATTCTTTAGTGAAAATATTGATAAAATCTATAGAAGCTTCCCCCAAAATCACTTGGAAGGACAGTCAGCTATGCCAGTGAAGGAGGAAAAGAAGTTAATAAAATTTAAGGAAATAAATATGTGCGACTTGTTAAAGGTTATGAGAGAGATTAAGAATACATATTGTGGAAACGACTCTTTCCCAAACAGTTCAATAAGTGAAGCTCCAAACAAGCAAGTTGTATATAATATTTACCTGAACATAATTAACCTAAGTATATCACAATCCTGTTTTCCTAGCTGTGAAGAAACTGCGTTGATCAAACCAATTTACAAAGGGAAAGGTGATGTAAACGAGCTAAATTCATATAGGCCCATTTCAAATTTATCCTACATGTCAAAGCTTATTGAAAAAGTCATAAGTGAGCAATTATGGGCGCATATTGACGAGTTAGAGGTATTCCCGGAAAATCAATCGGCCTACGGAGCTAATCATTCTACAGAAACTACTTTGTGCTCAATAATGAATAATATGATAGGTCTTCTTGATGGGGTAAAGTGTGGAATTTTAATTATGTTAGATCTTAGTGCCGCTTTTGACACTGTTGTGCACGAGTACTTACTTGACGACTTAAAGTTTATTGGGGTGACTGAGGAAGCACTGAAATTTTTGCGAAGTTACTTAGTGAACAGGAAGACTATTGTAGAAGTTTCTGGAAACCGATCCAATGAGAGAATTCTTATGAAGGGTGTACCACAGGGTAGTGTCCTGGGCCCTATCTTGTTTAACATATATACTATCGAGCTATCACACATATTGAAAAAACAAAAAGTGGGTTTTAAACTATATGTAGATGATACTCAGTTTTACCTCTCAATTTCAACAACACAGGACACAAAGAAGAAAATTGATGAGATAATGACTGAAATAAAAACATGGATGCAGAGGAAAAAGCTCAAATTAAATGATGATAAAACAGAATGTATGTTCTTTGGCACAAATGTGGCTTTGAAGAATTACCAGTTAATTCAAAGTATAAAAATTGGTGATGCTGATTTTGGGATTGTGCCTGTTGTAAAAAATTTGGGTGTACTGATAGACTGTAATTTGTCAATGAAGGACCAAATTGTGAACACAGTGAAAGTGTGTAACTATCACCTGAGAAACATAGCATTTATTAGAAAATATTTAACAGAGGGCAGTACAAAAATTTTAGTGATGAGTCATGTAATATCAAGGCTTCATTATTGCAATTCTCTGTACTACAAATTGCCCAATACACTACTAAGAAAGCTTCAAAATGTGCAAAACCGGGCGGCTAGACTGATAAAAGGCATTAAATTTCGGGAGAGAATAACTCCTGCACTGATCGATCTACATTGGTTACCTGTTAAGGCTAGAATTGAATTTAAAATTTGCTTGTTGACTCACAAAGCACTTACAAGTGATAAGCCTAAATATCTTCGTGATTGCTTGGTCCCCTACCCTGAAGCTACCAGCGCCGCTGTAAGAGTTAGACATGCAGATGACCCACATAGACTATTCGAAATTAGTGTGAATCATGCAATAGGAGGAAGAACGTTCAACTATGCTGCACCGAGACTCTTTAACGACCTTCCACCCAATATCAAGAATAGCAATAATATGGCAGCTTTCAAGAAAAACCTGAAGACTTATCTTTTTAGAAAGTGTTATAATAGTGACCTGAAAACTATTAAGCCTGAATACAAATGCTAGCGAAATAACTGATAACGATACAGAGCAAAATATTAGCTGGAGAGAAATTATTTTTTTCACACACCAAGGCCCGCCTGAACAGACCTTTAGTGTTTGATGGAGGGCGAGAAATTAACCCGTAAAAGTAAAAGTATATACGTGAAATATGTATCCCTTCATCTGCAATTAAATAACGAGACATAGAAAAATAGTTACCCTCTGTTTGAACTGATCTTAAAATGGTATTTGATTAATTGTCACATAGTTTTCCGAGAGAGAGAGAGAGAGAGAGAGAGAGAGAGAGAGAGAGAGAGAGAGAGAGAGAGAGATGCAGACACTCGCACATTGATATATCCATTCCCACCTTTCCCCTCCCACTACGGTATAACTACTTTCTCTCCTCCATCTCGAGAGATGGGGAGAGACCGAGCAGTCATACGTTTGGTGTTCCAACTGTTCCATGCGATGCACTTGAATGTAGAAACGTCATCAAAATTGAGAATGAAAACGGTTTCGAACTTGTGCCTCTCAAGTCTCCAGCATAAGCTCTCCTGACGAAGCTTATAATAAAGCTACGGTAGAAATATCCTTCTTTCCCTCAGTCCTACATTCCTGCAATCGCATTCAAGCATAGCTCCACCGAAAGCTCTCTTGCACGCCCATTAGCATAGGACTTTTTATTGTCACAAAACAGGATTTTGAAACAGAAGCAATATTAAAGTTTCAAATTCTTTTTCAAATATTGCAAAATATCTTTAATGCACAGTATCATCCACATATCACGCTTCTGTTCTAAACTGTTTGCATCATTATTTTTAATAAATATACGTTGTATAATTACAAAAAATAATGGAAGCTGGAGGCCATGTTGAGCAGGGAATCACAGTGAGCTTATTAAGGGAGATTTGAATAAAGCTTCTCTTCGGAAACTAGATACGATGTAACAATTGGGAAAGAATGAAGCGCTTCTTTTAAATATGATAATTAAATCGAGGTCATATTAAGCGTTTTTATTTTTATTTTTATTTAATATATATCTATTTAATATATTTCATATTTCATTTCCTTCTGCTTTCGATTAGGCCTATCCAGCTGTCCATCTTTAACTTTAGCTGGATGCTTTCCTTCCCTCCTCTTTCTTTACAAAGGACGAATCCTTTTTCATAAGAGAAACTCAATAATCTCTTGAAACAAATTCACGTAATTAGAATAAAATTATTAAAATAAATAAAAGTAAAATGATAAGGAAGAAAAGAATAATGTCCCTTGCAAGGAGAATGCTATATGGCAGTCACGTGCAAACCAAAGTTATGCATAATTCGCCCAAAAGGAAATGTTGCAAAGGAACTGCAATAATAAATTCCTCTTTGGGGAAAATGTTATGCAAATCTCTTAGGGAAACGTCAGTCGTGAATAAAGGCTCCTGCTTAGTAGCGGTGTTGTCCTTGACCATATAATTTATTTTCTAACTCTTATTAAGAAAATATACAGTTTTACAAAAATGTATTTATAATACAACATTTATACTTCAATACCGGTTTATAATTCATCATCTTCATATACTAACATTAGTCACTCAGATAAATATTACAAACTATAGTAAACAAGACTAACTGATGATGAAACAAAAAAATATCAATACTATGTATATATTGCAAACTTCAATTATCGTCAAGGAAGTTATCATCCATACAAATATTACTAATTTTTTTTTCTAAATGAACATATTCTTTCAAGAGAACTAAATTTAGCTCTAACTCTAAATACTACAATTATTGGTTCAGATCAGATATTGGATTCTTTTAGCAGGAGTCCCCAAGTGGTATGGACGATCTGTGGTACCCTTAATAGATGACCAAAACTTGGTTATATTCATAAGAAATAGAATGTCAAAATCAAAAATTTTATTTAGTCATATTTTCCAAAATGAATTAAATAAGATATTTACAAAAGATTGAATTTCTGACATGATATAGGTGTATATGTTTTGATAGATATATACTGATAGAATCATATAGAAAGAAATGTAGAACTGATTTTTCGGAAAATTACTTGAATCTGCAACATTTGCACTTATAATTTTGTAAAACGTTTGTAAAATGAACATTATAATGGAAACTTAAATTATATGAACTTATTGTATAATGTATATTTTTTCTAATGAAAAAGAACCCCACTTGATTAAGTCCGCTCTAACGACGTCCTTCTGGCTCAAAATAGTTCTATGAAAATGTAGTTTATATTGGTAGCCAATATAACTAAAAAAGCTACGTTAGATTCGATTAAACTATATGATATAAACCTTATATTTTGATTTCTAGTGATTTTTATTCATAATTCTGTAAAATACTGTAAGTTCATATCTGTATTTTTGTAATAAAAAAAAATTACGAAAATAATGTAAATCATTAGAATGTATATAATAATTTTTATAATAAAAGGTAAAAAGAAATGAATTATTTGCAAAACAAACTTGTCTTTAGAAATATTGCTAAATGGCTAAACAAAAATAATTTGGAGGATCCATTTCATCATTCTACTGTTATACATTTCGAAATAAAAAAAAAAGACATACAATATTGCTTGTGAAATTTCCTTAAGGCTTTCAGTTAACCTATATTGAACCAAGGAACAGCCTTACAGAGATGCATAGATTTACAAAGGGCATGAAGATAAGGTTCATTTTCTGCAAGAATTACACTCTGGAACGCCCTTATCAACAGACACAATTTCACATGGTAGATGAAGCAACACAGTCAGATGTTGGCAAAGAAGACAGAAGAAATATGTTAATTTTATTTTCGTTATTCGAATTGTCTCGGTTGATTACGCTGATGATAAGATCATAAAATGACATTACAACCAAACATCTTTTGGCATACTACTAGTACTTATTAAATGGCTTAAATCTGTAATTAATAATGCTATTCTCCAGACAAGGAAAGTGAATTTGGCAGAGCTGTCTCAAGCTCGTCCCACCAACCTTAACTATGCTGATGATTGTTACCTGGGTCAGTTGTAGAGGATTACAGTATATCTTATGATCCATGTGTTCTAATCAAGAAAGAAACGGTAAACCACTTTTATAAGTAACCTTATGTTACTTCCGATATCATATGAAAAATCCAATCAATTTTTTGATAAAAATAGCCATTTCTAATAAGGAAACGATAGTTGAATAGTTTAGAGTGAACAATTCTCTAGCCTCTACCTTCCTACTGCTCTTTTTTGGATACACGTGGTCGTTGAATCATTTACTAAATTATTTAATTTGGAGAAGGTGCCTCTGACACCATCTATTGGCGTTAAAGGGAAACTCTATGATTTATGGGAGACAGGGTCTGCATTATGCCTTTCGTAATGTAACGCTCTTTTTTTTTTCTCTTCCTATTTCTTACTAACAATACATGTCACATTAGGAATCATATTAATTATTGTTTGGTTTCATAAAAAATGTAACTAAAAATTTTATAAAATAAATGTGTAATTTCTTGATTGTCTTGACTATTTCAGTACATGTGGTATATCTGGCTACTCTTTTATCTCTGAATATAATTGAACTAACGATTGTTTGCTGAGGAAATATTTATGTGACATTTATTGTGAATTTCTTGATTTTCTAAAAAAATACGTTATGGCTACACAACAATTGGGAACATCAAAATCACGTGCGTCGGGTTTATAGCAATTTTGTGCCCTAATAGCAACAGAAATAAAGTAATGAAAATTATAATGAGGGGATGATGAGGGTAATTAGCAATTTGATACTCTAATCTTAATGCCATATATTGGACATTGAAATTAAAAATATGCAAAGCTCATGAATCCTTGCATTCTAGAACCTTCCATGACGTAATTTTTGTTTAACTAGCCAAAAATAGCCTACTTAATTGGAGCTCTGCATAATTTATACCTGCCACATGTATTTCGACATAAGTACTAATCTATCATCCTTTTCCAATTGGATAGAAGCATTCACATGAATGGAACAAGGGACGTGTGCTTCCATCTTTTGACAAGAAGTAGAAACACTCGGATTCTATTCAGATTTGAAGTATGTGATTACTAAAACATATTTTCAGAGTTTTTTTTTTTCAATTAATGCATCAAAAACTCATAATTCTAATGATATTATTTTTCTTATGATTTTAGGCTCTAACTTATGGTAATTATATGTGGAATACAGATAACATATATTGATGAAATACATAGAGCAGGTCATAATATTCTAAAAGCGAAGAGGCGGATCTCAGCCATTGAATTAAAAATCTTGAATTTAACCCAAATATATCCATGTCGGCAGCAGATATGTTGTTGGCAAATCATAATCCCAATTATAGATATGAATCCTCTATATTAAAGTGCGCCTTGTTACAAACCCATTTAATGTTTGTGCATATGTTTAGCAGTTATTGGCTTGCGGGAAAAATCCATTTATTGGGCGAGTGAGTTCTAACCCTGACCTCAATAAGAGTTCATAACAAAGCAGCAAATCACATTGAAAAATTTGTGAATAACTTTAAACACAGAGAACCACATTTACTCATTGTGTGAATCTGCAACAACCGTGCACTTATTGCAAGGTAACACGTAGATATATACCCCTGATCCTTATAATATGGCAGCTTGAAATGGTTCAAGGCTATACGAGGACATTAGGGAGAATTGTCTAAAAATACTGAATAAAGAAAAATGGGTGTTATTCTCCAATATTCATCTTCCACACATTAAAATAATTCAGGCTTTTTATTCAGGAGACAGCTTTTACCAGGGAAACAACTTACATGTTTTCTTTTATTTATTTGCCTTCCTCTAATTGTTTCTTCTTTCTTTATCCAAGTTGGTAAGCAATGAATTAAAGCAATGTCCAACACTGTATCTGATCTGTTTGATGAAAGAAAACGTTTGGAAACTAGGCAAAGAAAAGACCATTAATCTGAGAGAATTTTTGGAGGTAAATGAGAAACTTTCATGAATCTCTGAGAATAGAAGACAAAAAAAGACTAGTCAGTGTACTTAAAGGTAGATTATATCTGCCACGAGACTTTACACTGAAGACCCTCACGCCAGTCCTCAGCTTCTATACACCAAAAGGGTTTTGAATAGAAAAAAATCCCTGCATTGAACTTTAGCCTCCTGGTGTAAGCAGAAAAGGTTCATGATATACAAGGCAGCCTAAAGAGTAATCTAAAATATCAGTAATTATATTATCTTAGTAAGAAATAAAGTATGTTGATAAAGTTGAAAGGGAATGTATGAAATACATTGTGCAAATATCCACAGCCTAACAATTGTAGATTATAATCAGGAATGTGAGTTATCATCAGCAGACATGATTCCCAACCGGTTTAAGGAAATTATCCCCCCCCCAAAAAAAAAAAGTCAGAATAGAACAAAAGTTAAAGGGAACCCGCAAATAATAAACACCAGCTAGATGAGTTGAAAATCTAGACTTCAACCTTACTTCTTTACTTTTTTTCCAAATTTTCCTTCTACTTTTCAGTTATGTTTTAAAGTTTTGTGTGAATGTGTGAACTATTACAATCCTTTTCAGAGTTGAATTCTTTATTGTTAAAGTTTTATAATATATATGGTATTCCTTTATAGTTTTTTTCTTTCTGGTCTTCCTGGCAAATGACGTAGTATGTTTTGATACTGAACTTTTCAAATTAGGAGAATTGGAGATATCCGAGAAGCTCTGTAGTGAGGCTTGTGTTTCTTCAGTTAATTGGCGGAAGATATGTTTCCTGTAAATTACTTATTCGGCCTGATGGGGGAATTAGTCAGTTTGAGTTCGAGTTACTTTCATTTCCGGGTGTGAAGTCTTGCTCATACGAAGTCTTTTGCTTGAGGGTACAATCAGGCACACTATTCTATCGGTTTCCTTATTTCCTTTTCTCACTGGGACATTTCCCCTCATGAAGCCGTTGGGCTTTTAGTATTTTCCTTTTTCGAACTAGGGCTGTAGCTATCATAATAATAATAATAATAATAATAAAAACAAATACAAACCTACAATAATAATGCAAAGGAAAGGAAAGAACTGACGTGGATTCTCATCCATAACATATAACTCGAGCTTAAAAAAAAAAAAAAAAACTTCAAAAGGCTACGCTGGTCCTTACTTACTTACTTACTTATTTTGTCTACCCCATTGCGGAGTCAGTACCACATTGGTGCCTGGAACGCTTCCCACAGCTTCTGGAATCACCACAATTTCCTGGAATGGCTGATATCTGGTGTCACTGCCAAATACTGCCTGTCCTATGGCACTTTATTCCCCTGTTATATCAGGATTGCTTTCCTGTTACTCTTTTGAAATGTTTTAAAATCTTCACAACTTACACAATAATAAAAATTTTATTCGAAAAAAAAAAACAGATTCATCGACCTATAAACCTATATATATATATATATATATATATATATATATATATATATATATATATATATATATATATATATATATATATTTATATATATATATATATATTATATATATATATATATATATATATATATATATACATATATATATATATATATATATATATATATATATATATATATATGTATATATATATATATATATATATATATATATATATATATATATATATATATGTATATAAACATATATATATATATATATATATATATATATATATATATATATGTATACATATATATACATATATATATGTATATACATACATATATATATATATATATATATATATATATATATATATATATATATATATATAATATATATATATATATATATATATATATATGTATATATATATATATATATATATATATATATATATATATATATATATATATATATATACATATATATATAGAATTTCTATCATCGCAAAAGACTTAAAATAATAGGAAAACTAAGTTAAATTATTCTATTATATCAATAAAAAAGAGAGGGAGTTGGAGAGGACAAAGAATCCCTCTCTCTCTCTCTCTCTCTCTCTCTCTCTCTCTCTCTCTCTCTCTCTCTCTCTCTCTCTCTCTCGTAATGTATCTAAGCTGAAACTGTTGTTTAATAAAAATAATCAAAGAGACGCATCATTATCTTTAACATTTGAAATCCAATGAATTGCAAATGACGATTCAACATTAATGCAAATGTTACCTTCTGGAAATGTGTTCTTTTGTTGTGCTCAGAGGATGTTTCAGTACCAGCACTTTTGAGGGAAAACAACATCTGGGGAAAAGAGACACAGAATTAAAGCATCAAATTTCATCAGGATTTCATTTCAGTCGTCTTCATATTTTTTGTCTCGGTAGGAGAGGAATAATATTGATATTCAGAGCTGCCTTTATATTAGGGGACTGAACATCATCGGAAAGTGAGCATTGAAGCATTATTCTACTGTCAATAAGATAATTAATCTTAAAGTATTAATCTAATGGAAGCTAATATAAAGAAGCGTTTATGTTTAATAGATAATTACTTGTATCCTTTGTGTAGAATATCCTTCAATTTAACATCATTAAAGAGTCCTCCGTTACTTGATGCACCCTCTCCAGTGCTTTCTATCAAAGCCATCATCCTCTTCCACCAAACCTCTTCTCTCCATATCATCCTTCACCTTACCTCGCCATCCAATTCTCTGTCTCCCTCTTGATCTTCTCCCTCTAAACAGGTTACTCCTAAGCCCCTCTCACTCCCTCCCCACCAGCCATCCGCAGCATGTGCCCACACCATTTCAGTCTTATACTTCGACTTCCTTTTAATAAAACTCGTTCTGCCTTTTCCCCATCGGAATTTACCTTGAGTTCCTTAAGGATCCCTGACATTTACGCAGAACGCCTGTGCTAAAGGCCGTTCAAATGCATTAGTGACAGTCCATCCTGCTTTCCTACAATGCGTGTTGCAAGCAATCTGTCTTGCAACAGAATATGTGCACGGTATGCAGTGGACAACCATGTTCAATACACGTACTTATATCTTACGTGTATCATACGCACTTAGCGGCGTGCTGAACTAGTTTCCAGATATACATACAGCATAGTAATCAGGGCAAAATACAGATTAACCCCCCAAAAATTGTACTAATAGGTTTCTCAACTGATTCTGGTAGGTTATAATGTACGTTTTCACATACTAAAAGTTTACCAAACTATGACCCCTGGAAAAGTGTTTTTTTTTTTTTTTTTTTTTTTTTTTTTTTTTTCAGGATGGCCACTGAAACCTTTGAACCATCATAACTCTATAACTATCAACTCAAATTTGATGATCTTGGTGTCTATTCCTACATTTTTGGGGGCAAAGAACACATTAAGACAACTAGGGATATCATTGAGCTGTTAAATCATTACGAAATTGGATTCTTGACCTTCAGTTGTTCAATATCACCTTACACACAAACACTTACAACAAGCAATAGTTAAAAAAAAATATTCTTAGAGGTATAATGATAGAAAACTAATTATGAGCATCTTCTATACGGTTGTTAACTTATAGTACTCACGTGTATATAGTCTTCTAATTATATTAAATCTTAATTACACTTAACAAAGCCTTATATTTCAAGTACTTGGTTACATTAGTTAATAACACTTTTATCCGCATAGAACAAGTTTCAGAGTTTCAATTTTGAGTGTCATCCTCCTCCTCAGTATCAACCTCTCGAGTGTTGTTTGGACTGTTACAGTTTTCAGTCTGGCAAGGGCCACATACACCAGTGCAAGGGAATCCATAACGTCTGCAGCTGCATCGAGATAATCTGCATCCCTCTGAACAGTTGCAATGGATAATTTTCAAGAGTTTGTCAGGTTGTTGAAAATTGTTTAATTAATGTTTTTGTTCCTTCTGTTGTTTATTGTTGGTTAGCTAATTATATATTCTATTGTTTATTAATTTTCTTTTTGGGTAAACCTGTTATTACTATAATTAATGATCGTTTACACTTGAAGGGAAACCCAGCATATTATATATTTTCGTTTTGATGGTAAAACCTTTGAAGCGTAAACTACTTAACAACCCTTTCGGAACTATCTGCTGGTGGTCTTGTTTTTTACAGTAATACGAATACTAAAGGAAACATCGCCAGCAGAGAGAAGTAGAGTTGAAAGAAGGTTTTCGTACTGGACGGACGGCTGGTTATTACAGGAGGAATTATATCCAGAGTTTGTCGAAGTCATATAATGGAGGAGTAACATAATTCGCTTTTCTCCACCATCCTGCACAAGACAAGACCAGCCATAAGCATCGTAACATCAGAACACTATCTTCGCCAAATTTCCGAGGAATTGTATTGATAAGGTACGTCATTACGAAAGATATGCTGACTTCTAAAGTGATCCCCTGTCAATTTGTTTATCGTGGATAAATATTCCCTTGCTCGATTCCCAATTAATAAACCCTGTGGATTGGGTATTTAAATTATTCATAATTTATCACTGCTGTAACTTTGCGTGTTACCATATGAAAGTTCTTAGGATTAGAGGCAGTTTTTACTTTATTAGCCAATGTTATGTTGTTTACTTTACGCCAAAGTTTTCGGATCGTTAGGCCTTTCGTGGTTAGGTGGTTGCCATGTTAAATTGGAGGCAGAATATGTAGGCTATGTAATTATTATTGCTCAGAATTTAAATAAATTGTAAAGTTAACTACTGAGTTTAGTGACTTGAGTGATTTAGCAGAACTTGCCTTTACCTTTTGAAAATCGTATTTCGTTTGTCCTCAGGCTTTCTTGAAAAGCGAGGAGGGTAGGAGAAGGAAGACAGCATACCTGTAGTTACTTCTGACACAGGAAAATCCTTCTTTCCGGCAAAAAGTCCACCAGCAGCCAGTTCTAAATTTAACTTCACATGGAAGTTCAACCGTTCATTAAAGTGAACCTTTTTAATGGACTCGTTTTATTCCTTCCATCATACATTTTTCAAGAAAATCAGAACGTGAGGGACCTGACCTCAATATAAAACTTCCACAATTTCTCTCTCTCTCTCTCTCTTCTCTCTCTCTCTCTCTCTCTCTCTCTCTCTCTCTCTCTCATGAAATCTATTGCAAATTTCTTTGATCCTTGCTAGACGCATTAATTAACCTATGAACCCGTTAGATGTTACGGAAAACTAATTGCAAAACTTGTTTTCACCAATACCTTGATTCAAAAAAAAAAAAATGTGTTGTGGTTAGCGAATTTTGCCTTCCGTCTCAGGGAAAGAAAGGCTTAGACTTGCAACTTAATAAAATAAAAATAAAAAACACCGTCTCTCTCTCTCTCTCTCTCTCTCTCTCTCTCTCTCTCTCTCTCTCTCTCTCTCTCTCTCTCTCTCTATGAAATTTATTGCATGCTAGACGCATTAATTAACCTATTAACCCGTTAGATGTTACGGAAAACAAATTG
>NC_090749.1:15373456-15378456 GCF_036898095.1 Palaemon carinicauda
CTGCGTTCGATTCCTGGATGAAGGAAGGAAAGTGGGTTCTTTATTTCTTATCCTTCATTATAATTCATCATTCACGAATCTCAGTGGCATTTCTAATCATTATCAAATCATGAATTGCCTCAACGAATTAGTATTTGGCAGATTTATATAATCTGCATCTAGCTGTCTTCGACGTTATGATAATTAGACATAAAAATGCTTCAGAAATGAGAGATTATATCCTTTAAATAGTAATGGATCTCTCTCTCTCTCTCTCTCTCTCTCTCTCTCTCTCTCTCTCTCTCTCTCTCTCTCTCTCCTCTCTCTCTCTCTCTTAACAAATAAATAAGATAAAGATGCGAAACATTCTATAATCTATCAATCAATCATTCTGTTTGACCAAATTATCGAAGACAAACTGCCGTATGAGTTCGGTAGAAATATTAATAGGTTAAAACTTTCTATTAATTATTATTCTCTTAATCTAACTAATGTTAATGACTTCATTATGCTAATGACCATTGACTATTGTTATTCACAAATATTGTTCTAATTAGGGAATCAAAGTCGTTTTGTTTTACCCAAAATACTCTCAATCGTTGCTCCAATGAACAAGCGCCGGTACACATGGCGTGGTTGGGTGGGTGGGTGTGGGTCAATGGGAATGTGGGCACTTCATCAACCTCAGCGTTGTGTTGACAGCATTCACATGGACGTCATTGCCCCCCCCCCCCCCCCCGCCTATCCTCTATCCTGTCCACGTCACAAGGACACCTTTACCACTTCACAGTCCTAGATTACAATGTATGATAATTCAGTTGTATTGCTTATTCAAATGTCTTTACTTTTGGAAGTAATGTTACGTTAAACAAGATTTGATTAACGTAAGACACAATTGAAAACCAAATGATAAATTATGAAATTAAAATTCTTTTACAAAATAATTAATACATCAGTTTATTTGATATACCGGAATGTTATATATATATATATATATATATATATATATATATATATATATATATATATATATATATATATATTATATATATATATAAATATATATATATATATATATATATATATATATATATATATATATATAGTATATATATATATATATACACAGTATACATATGACTTTTGAGTGAAGTTGAAGCACGTAGTGAAATATCCAGTTCGATTTTGGAATGTATTCCAAATTGGAGTAAATGTGACTCAAATATCAACATTTTTCAGAGATACTAAATACATTTGAATGTATGTCAATTGTGGAATGTTTTCTACATTAGAATATATTAGAAATTCTATTTAATGGTGAACACTTAGAATAGCAGCTATGTGAATTTATTCTAAATTAATCATTTGATATTGATGCAGCTGAGAGAGAGAGAGAGAGAGAGAGAGAGAGAGAGAGAGAGAGAGAGAGAGAGAGAGAGAGAGAATGAATTAATGATATCTGCTATATTGAAAGAAAGAAACAATTTATGGAGTAATAATTGAAATCTTGCGGATGAAAAGTAAATTAAGCGCTCAGTTACATCAATGGATTTTCCATTTTAATTTGAAAATATAAACATAAATATTTTTGGTTTTTCATTCTTTCCGCCCAACATTGAATATCAAATGACATTATTTCCCTTAAAGGATATTATCATAATTCTAGGCTTTTCCAATAATAAATACTCAGATATGATTGCTGCAACTATAATATGTTTTGTACCCAACAGTGTGTCACACAATTGTACATAATTATTTTGTATATATTATGCTTGTATCTGCGGTCTTCCCTCGCACTAAAAAGAACCAGAATGATCGTGTCTCCGGTTCTGCTCTGAACATTGTCTGTCTCTCGAACATGTTATGTCCTGTTGCCTTGAGGTTTTGTATATAAAGAAGAGTGTTCCTTAATAAAACTCAGTTGATTGCATCCTGCCTTTGAGTTCACAACTCCTCTCTCGGCCCGTCACATTAGTGACCCCGGAAGTCGACTCGCTCCCACTGCCTTCCACCCCCACCTCCCTCGCCCCTCCATCGTTGGTACTATGGACAGAGACGGACTCTACTACAGCAGCTTGGCGCTGCGGCCGCCCCATTGAAACTTTCACCGTTCGCCAGCGGAGAAGCGTTTGCTTGGTTTCCAGCGCTCAGAAGTCCAGTTTCGTATCAGGGGCGTGACTCGCTCAACCACCAAGAGGATTATGTTCTCGCGGCGATACCCAAGGACACCTTCCCAGAAATATCCGACTGGCTTTGTGAACAAGGAGACACCCAATAGCGTATGACACCCTCAAAACATACCTTCTGCAGCAGTACTCGCCGTCGCCAGCCGCCCGTATAGCAAAGCTTTTTCAGCTCTCGCAACAACCGTTGGGGGACCAAAGGGCTTCGCTTGCCCTCAGGGAAATGACCAGTATCGCTCGCCTTCAACCTGCCGCAGACGGCTCTCCTCGTGAGGTGAACCTACTTTCGTGCTCTTTGGATACGCCGTTTACCCGAACCTGTACGCGCTGCCATACCCGATGTCGATAGTTTACCCCATAAAGGACTTGATTGACTAAAGCCGACGCCCTTATGGAACGCCACTTCAAGACCTCGATCAACGCCTCCACCCCTGACGACGAGGATGCCTATTCAACGTCAACCGAAGCTGACATGAATGCCGTAGGACATACACGCCTACCCCGTGACGTGCCGAAGAGGCGACAAAGCCCGCCCACCACCCACCAATCGCTCGCGCCCCAACGAACGACTTCTACAGCCACTTAACTACCTCCCATCCGCCACAGTTTTGTTACTACCACATTCAGATTCGGGGCAACCGCGAAGAAATGTGTAAAGGATTGTCAGTGGCCAAAAAACGTGTAAGTAGGCCATCGCTTGTGGCGGTGGCCTCCCATGTTTCTAATCTTTTCTTTTTTACGGGATGCAGGAACGGGCGTGCGATTTTTGGTAGACACGGGTGCTTGTCGTTCTCTTTTGCCAAGGAAACTCTTCAAGGCACGACGTAGTCTGTCTATATCTGCCGACGTCCGCTTGGTAGCTGCCAACGAATCTGCGATACCCACCTACGGTTTACGAGAACCTCACATTATCGTTCGGAGAAACGGGTAAATTCAATTGGAAGTTTCTCGTTGCTGACGTCACAATGCCAATCCTCGGTGCGGATTTCCTCTCTCATTTCCACCTTCTGGTCGATGTCGCCCACCGACGATTGGTCACCGCAGACTTGTACTTGTTGACAACCTCTTCAACCCGCCCCCTCTAACCTCGCTCTCAACATCAGCGCACCCACGGATGCCTACGCCCACCCTCCTCACGTCGTACCCGGAAGTTTTCCGTCCAGAACTTCGCCAAACGCCCACGGTTCCTGCCAAGCACGGGTATTTATCACCATATCAAGACGACGGGACCCCCCAGTCTTCGCAAATTCAGACGTCTGGCACCGGAACGATTGGCTGCCGCCAAACAGACGTTCGCCGAAATGGAGAAAATGGGCCTTTGCCAAAAGGCCTCCAGCCCATGGTCGTCACCCTTACACATCGTTCTGAAGAAAGATGGCTCCCTCCGTCCGTGCGGGGATTACAGGCGCCTGAACATGCAAACAGAACCGGATCACTACCCCCTCCCAAACATTGCCGATGTGACCTCCTACCTGCACAAAGCGAAGGTTTTTCTCTACGCTCGACCTCCTGAAGGGGTATTATCAGGTGCCTATGAACCCAGAAGACATCCCCAAGACCGCCATCACCACTCCGTTTGGTACATACACCTTCAATTACTCCTGTTTTGGCCTTCGTAATGCTGGGGCAACGTTTCAACGTCTCATGGATGGCATCTTAGGGGACCCTCCCTTTCTGTGTATGTTATGTGGACGACATACTTGTGTTCTCCTCCTCAAAAGAGGAACACCTCCGTCACCTGCGCATCGTGCTCGACCGCCTGCAACAAAACGGCCTTGTAGTCCGGTACGACAAGTGTACCTTTGGCGCCAACGAAGTGTCGTTCTTAGGGCACCGTATCACTCCTGAAGGAGTCCATCCCCTCCCGGAGAAGGTAGCAGCCGTTCAGAACTTCCCCTCGACCGTCAAAGCTCTGCAGGAATTCTTGGGCATGATCAACTATTATCACCGTTTTCTGCCAGCCATTGCTGCCACTCTTGCTCCCCTCTTCGCCTCCCTCAAGGGCAAGCCAAAGGACCTGAAGTGGGGTCCCCTTCAAGAAGCAGCCTTCTGCAATGCAAAGAAGGCCCTATCAACTGCTGCGGCTCTCACTTTTCCTATCCCACACGCCCCTCTCCTTCTTTCCACCGATGCCAGCGATGTCGCTATTGGTGCAGTACTCGAGCAGGTGGTCAAAGGCTCACCCCGCCCATTGGCCTTCTTCAGCAGAAAACTGTCCAAGGCAGAATCGGGTTATTCTACCTTCAATCGAGAATTGCTGGCGGTGCACTTGGCTGTCCGTCACTTTCGCCATTTCTTAGAAGGTACGCCCTTCGTCATTCGCACAGACCACATGCCTCTGGTGCACGCCTTCACTCGACAGTCTGACGCCTGGTCCGCCCGTCAACGCCGACATCTCTCCGCCGTGGCTGAATACAATTGCACCCTCCAATACGTCCCTGGGAAAATGAATCCCATTGCCGATGCCCTGTCAAGAAACACGTTGGCTGCCGTTCAACTGGGATTGGATTACAACGCCCTGGCTGAAGCCCAACGACAGGATCCAGAGTATCAAGCTTGTAGGACATCCTGCACGTCCCTACGTGGGAAGATTTTCCCCTCGAAGACTCCAACACCACCCTCCTCTGTGACGTCAGTACTGGTAGACCGCGACCTTGGATTCCTGCTCCCATGCGCCGACAGGTGTTTGATTTCATTCACGGCCTTTCACATCCCTCGTGCCGTTCTACTGCACAGCTGCTGAAGGCAAAGTTCATTTGGCACGGCATTTCTAAGGATGCTAAGGACTGGGTCCGCGCCTGTACTTCTTGCCAAACTTCCAAAGTACATCGACACGGA
>NC_090749.1:15383456-15416899 GCF_036898095.1 Palaemon carinicauda
TTCAACTGCGAGCAAAGCAAATGACTTTGTGCATCAAATATGTATGTATGTTAATATATATATATATATATATATGTATATGTATATATATATGTATATGTATCATATATATATATATATACATATATATATATATATGTATATATATATATAGTATACATATATATATATATATGTATATATATATATATATATACATATATATATATATGTTATATATATATATATATATATGTATATATATATATATATATATATATATTTATATATACAGTATATATATACATATATATATATATATATACACACTTTGGTGTAACTAAGTAGACTATAAATTCGAATGTAAAACGGCTTTTTCGACCTTCAAAGGTAGGATTACATCGAAATTTAGTTTTTAAATCTAACTGTATCCAAATAAAATAAGTAACATAAAAAAAATTCTTTTGTGTAGGGGAATTTTCAACCTTAGATTCCATTGTTCTCAAATTTTAATTAAAAAAACAGATATCTTTACAAATTGTTTTGCTTTATCTTTTTTCAAGTTTCCTTTATTCTTTAAAGTTTGAATTCATTATCTATGAGAAATGCACCAGATCATAAAAAGCTAATCATTGTGTTTTTTTTCCCTTCCATAAAAGTCTTGGTGTTATTATTGCATGGCAACAGGGATATTCAATTGAGAGAAAAAGTTCCTTTGATAGAAGCGAAACATAAGTTAGACGATTTAAGGCAGAGAGAGAGAGAGAGAGAGAGAGAGAGAGAGAGAGAGAGAGAGGGAGAGGAGAGGGGGGGGGTTGCGTTGCCTCCCTGGTGGATGGGAGAGTTCAAGGATGAGATGGAGGATGCATGAAAGGAATTGTAGGATGAGAGGAACTCTGCCCAGTCTGAGTAGAGACTGAGAATCTGTATATAGAAGGGGTCTCTAAGGCAGTGTCCCGTGACTGACTTCATCTAGAAAGTACATAAGTAAATCCCTATGTAAGAAAAGTGGTTCTTCAGGTAATATCACAAAGTTACTTGGTGAAGGAGTTTACTGAAAATGCCAAGACCCCAAATAAAGTAAGTAACAGAGAGAACATAAGAGTTGAAATACAAAGGAAAATGTCGGCTGGAGGAATAAGATATGAAATTGCAGAAAGAGCAATACTGGAAACATGGACTGAGTTTATTAGTTGAATAGAAAGACAAATATACTCCTCTCTCTCTCTCTCTCTCTTCTCTCTCTCTCTCTCTCTCTCTCTCTGTATGAACGACATACTCTCACGGCTCCTGTGGATGAATTCCCTGACAGATCTGAAGATGACTCCAAAGGAAGAAGCTTCAAGTAGATCGCCTTTGAATAAGGTCACATCTTTTTTGTCATGAATGAAGTCCATGTGCTGGTTTAATTCTTCAATAAGCTAGATCATTCGAATGAAGTTTAAGGACGTAGCAACAATTAATATTATAATCAAATATATGAATTTTGATAACCTGAATATGCAATATGTTAGAATGACAAGGCGGTTTAGACTACTAGATAGACTTTGTTTTATTACGAACAATTACATTCAATGATATTCCCAATTTCATCATAAAATCAAACAAAAAGAATTATATTTGCCAATTCCATTTGAAATCCATTTTCTCCTTACACTTTGAATATAAATTGGTTGATATTTTAGACATTAATGTATTATGTGTCTTAAATTTAGGCTACTTTACAATTTGGACCAAATATTTTCAGTCATCGAGCTAACATAAATATCTGTTTTACAAAGTTTTAACCCAAACTTTAAAGTTATTGACGTTATAATCTTGAAGAATTTTCGCTACTTTTCTGATCAATATATTTTTTCAGATTTTTCTTTTTTGGAATATTTTGTTCTTCTTCCTCCTATTCTCGTTAAATCTCGTAATCTGTTTCTTCTCTTTGCTATTGTTATATTTTTCTCGGGCATTCTCCCATTCACGTCTTAGCTGTACAAGACTTGTAAACAATGATAAAAGCTCTGACTTTCTTCATTCATTAAGCAACCACTTTTGGGTTACTCCTACTTGACTCTAACTTGAAGAGATAATCTGATGTGGATATCTCTTCAGGAATTTGTGTGTGAGAGAGAGAGAGGAGAGAGAGAGAGAGAGAGAGAGAGAGAGAGAGAGAGGTGGGTTCTTTAATCCCGTCCAGCTTAGGACACAAAAGTCAAAACTTGAGTACTTGTTATAATGCGATAAATGTTACTTACTCCGTTTGTCGTTCCCTCAAGGTCACCCGGAAGGTCAGAAAGGTCTTCCTCTTGAGACTTTGTTGACCTTTATGGGAAAAAAAAAGATGTTTTGGAGAACATCAGTATAAAGTCTGTTTAAGGAGACTTTCCTAAGAATGTTTTTCTGACACTTTATAATGTTGTGAACTATATCAGTGAGATTTTTACCCTGCATTGTTAGAAAGGGCAATTGTTGAAAATCTCGTCTTCTGACTGGATTTGTTGAGGAAATTGATTTATGAGACATAATAAGGAAATTTACGTGCAAAGGGAAAGTATTTAATTTTTCTTTTTTACAATTAATGATGTATTTTTATCTTGTAACGAATCTCTCTCTCTCTCTCTCTCTCTCTCTCTCTCTCTCTCTACACACACAGACACACACAAAAGGTCATGTGAGCATCTCTAGTCTTTACTAGAGAAATAGATATGTGTTTGAGGCCTGGGGTGAGGATGGCAGGTTTATCCTTGCCAAGATCCTTGGACTTTTTATCGAAGAAAGTCTTCTTAATGCTATTTAATCTCTATATCATATTTACTTTTCTGGGTTTAATTGAATAATCTCTTAATCTTTATTTATAACAAACGATATCGGCGTCAATGACCTTCGATGTCAGAATGCCAGAGAACTTCAAATCTTTCATTCATTCATTCATATTTTACCGCTGAGGAAAGTTGAAATAGATTTTTTCTCCAATAAAAGAAAACTTTCTTTACTACCTCGGATATAAAAACAATGGACCCAAAGGACTCTGAAAGAACATCTTAAGCAGAAAGGATCCTTTGGAGGGTGAAGTCCTTTGGAGGCTGAAGTTATCTTAGTGATTCCTTAAGGCTTTTTGGAGCGGGCTTTCAAGAGGGATTATAAAGGAGTTGGACAGCTAAATCGTCTAATAAAACGGGGATATTTCAAGAAAAAAAAAAAAACCCAGATTTGAGCATTTTAAAACTTCGAGAGAATTCAGAGTTTGCGTTCTCGTTTTATTTGGAGAGGGAGCAATTTATTCAAGTCCCAGATAGAATAGAGATCTTGAGAGAGGAAGGGACAGAAAAGACAGACAGTCAGACAGAAAGAATGAGAAAAGGAACAAAAAGAGAAATTTGATCTAAAATAAAAAACTGGACTTTTATAAAAGATGTCTTAATCAAATAAATCAATCAACGCAATTAGAGATAAATGAAAATATGCTTGGATACAAACACGCACGCACTCAAGCATGCACTCAATATCTGGTGCAAGTAGCAATCTGGCCCACCTTGTCCAAGGCTAGAAATAGTAAAGCTTTAGATAAATTGCTGGTCAGTGCATGGATGGGTGACCACTAATACCTGTATACTGGAAAAGGCAATGTCACCCAATGAGGTCTGAGAGTCAACACAGCAAGAGGGCTACTTCATCCCTTTAAGCAGAAGGAATGGGCTCTGACCCCCGCAGAGGGGAGAGAACCACTGCCGATGTAACAGGGAAATCCCCAGACTACAGTAATTGAAGAAAACACAAGAACAGATAAAATAATGATGGATTTCATTCTGAATGAAAGACTATCAAAAGGGAAGCGAGGTAATCACATTTTATTTGCTTCTTCCTTTCTTTTTCATTTACCAAAATAATTCTACATCCTATAAATATGTTTCGATGTTTAATTAGGTTTCTTGATTTAGAGATGACGCTCATAATTAGTTGTTCTTTGCATCACCTTTTCTCTCTCATTCAATGAAACTAAGTAAGATATCTACAATATTTCTTCCTTATTTCCACATATGTTATATCCCCTATTTTTCTCATTACTTTACAACATCTTCTAAAGTAAACTTAAAAAGGTTAATAAATTACATTTTTATTTATTTACTCTATATGATACATTAGCTAATGGAATCCTAATCTATGGGAAATGAATCTCTAATTCGGTGACATTTAAGAGAAAAATACTTTTATTGAGAACTGCTTTTACTTTACAGACAGCATATATATGATGGCAGAGGTATTCTTAGTAGATTATATTGTAAAGGAAGATAATTACTCAAATAGATGATAAGCTCATTTCAATTTCAATTGCTTCACCATCCAAAATTTCATCGCCCGATTTTAAAATGCTCACGAAATTGCTTGCAATTTTTTTATAAATCTTTGTTTATCACCTTGGATTAAAAATAAAAGAATATGATTCTTCCCTATCTCTCTCTCTCTCTCTCTCTCTCTCTCTCTCTCTCTCTCTCCCACATGGGGCCCATTGTAAATTTCTTTGTATCTTGCTAAATGCATTAATCAACCCGCTAGATGTTAAGAAAAAAACAAATTGCAAAACATGTTTTTATAATATTAATTCGAAAAAATCTTGAATTTCGATATGGTGGGGCGAAATCTTTATTTTCTTCTTAGAAGAAGAAACGCTTCTATTTCCAGCAAGCAAAATACACCTAAAACACACACACACACACACACACACACACATGCTCTCTCTCTCTCTCTCTCTCTCTCTCTCTCTCTCCTCTCCATTTTTTCTTAGCTTGATATGAGAGAGAGAGAGAGAGAGAGAGAGAGAGAGAGAGAGAGATAAGATTCGTAAAGAAAGAGTAGAAAATACTGCTACATTAATTGTAGTGAACATTTTTAGAAAATCTCGAGGCTGAGGAGTGAAAAGTTGTTCAGTTTCCGATACAGTTGGACATAAACACACTCAAACAAAAATGGTGAAATGTATATGATTAAAAAGAGAGTAAAAATATCTGTAACAATTTCCGTATAAATTAGATAAACTCTTAAAACGGAAACAGCAGAACACTGTTGAAGTGGCCTCTTGCTGGTGTTGACTCTCAGACTTTCATTGTGACTCATTGCCTTTTCATTATACAGGTATTAGCGGTCACCCATCCATGCACTGGCCAGCAATTTAGTGAAAGTGTTCCTGTATCTAACATTGGGCAAGGCAGGCTAGATTGCTGCTTGCACCAGATATTAAGTGCGTGCGTGATTGCATCGAAGCATATTTCCATCTCTCACCAATTGCGTTGATTGATTGATTTGATTAAGACATCTTTCATAAGAGTCCAGTTTTTTTTTATTTTAGATCAAATTTCCCCTATGTTCCTTTTCTCATTCTCTCTGTCTGACTGTCTGTCTTTCTGTCCCTTCTCTCTCAAGATTTACATTCTACTTCTTACTTGAATAAATTTTTCCCTTTCAAAATGAAATGAAAAAGCAAACTCTGAATTCTCTTGAAGTTTTGAAAGATTCAATCTGTGTTCTTTTTTATTTCTTGAAGTATCCGAGTTTTATGGGACGATTTGTTCAGCTCCAAAAGCCTCAAGGTATCACTCAGATGACTTCAACCTCCTAAGGATCCCTTCTGCTGAGGAGTTCTTTCAGAGTCCCTGGGTTCAATGTTTAAGTATATATGAGGTACTAAAGAAAGTTTTGTTTATTGAGAGGCAAAAATCTATTTCAACTTTTCTCGCTTTCTGTTTGAATGGACTTTCTGAGTTGTGTTTTATTCAGGGCTCAAGAAAGAATTCCGGGTAACATACTAGACCCCTCTCTCTCTCTCTCTCTCTCTCTCTCTCTCTCTCTTCTCTCTCTTCTCTCTCTCTCTCTCTCTCTCTCTCTCTCTCTCTCTCTCTCTTTCATGTATTGATGAAGTCAGACAACAAAATCCTTTCATTCAAAACGTAAAAGATTTCAATGAACACATTAATTGTTTATAGCAAATTGTGGATGCCATTGGGAAATATGAAATAATCAACTTTAATCATACTAAATCAAAACTTGATCTATAAGCCGAATATAATTTCTATGAGTAGCTAATTTTATATTTCGTCATAGATAATGTACGAAACAGCGACTGTTAATTTTCCTTATATTTCAAGTTTAGTTTTGAAACCACTTATATCATACTTGATAAAACATTTTATATCTGAATACAGAGAGATAGCATTGAACAAAACCAATGTCCCTTTTCCTCAAACTACGACTGAAAAACAAATCTTCATTGCAAAAGGAAAACAACGAATATAATAAAGAGAAAGAAGGGAAACAAGAAGAGGATGCAATATGATGCAACATATTTCTTCGAAGTTTCAAAGGTTGTTTACTTTCTCGTTGCAATTGAAATCTTGCCTACAAAATACTGTAGATGGTAAATGGCGATTGGGTAGGCTGCATGACATAATCATTACAACCCCCCCCCCCCCCTCTCTCTCTCTCTCTCTCTCTCTCTCTCTCTCTCTCTCTCTCTCCGGAATTCCCATACAAGTTCACGGCAGGATCACTCGGAATATATTGCTATGCAAAATGTTCAAGAAATGTTGAAAGCAACTGCAGTCGCTAAGCCACAACCTTTATCCGTCTAGTGAGCCTGCAACAAAACACGTATTGCTAGCAAGCAATATTCTCTCTCACCCAGTTCGCCTCTGACTGACATATTCAGGTTGCACACCAAATACCTGTCACCTATTTCTGAAACTTCAAAATATTTTAGTTTCCTGCGTGAAATTTAAGTTATCTTTTATATTAAGAACGGTGTTTATCTCAAATATTTATAAACTTCAGTTTAAAGTCAAATTTCATATATCATATATCATATGAATTTATATTAATTTATCATTATTTTTAACAGTATTTTTCTTCGTTCTTTAACTAAACTTCAACTACGATGCAACAATCAGTCGTTTTTTCTTTTTTTTTTTTTTGTGTGCACGGAAACCTCTTTTATATGGACGTGTGCATGAATCTCTTGACACAAACACATCTCTCTTTATTTCAAGAGCTTCTCTTACAACATTTGATAACCTTCCCCCATTAAAGATAATGGTCCTCGATTAATTCAGTTACTTTTGATGTATTAAGTCTCATTTCAACTTTTAGACACAATTAATATTAATGTGATTCAGAAATCAGATTCATTACAGTCTGCATATAAAGTGAATCCTATTCGAAGTCTGTGATCTAATAATGAATATGAGGTTGGATACGTGACAATAATGAGATTAGACATCCAGAGAAAAACAGTGGGAATTTGTGAAAATAGAAATGACGGTTTCCTTTATCATGTGTGTTTGTCTGTCTGTGGTTATCACTTTTTCTCGTGAATTTTTCTCACATTTTCTTTACGTTTTCTTTCAATTTTTTATTCACTTTACTCTTCTCTTGTTTATTCTATTTGTTCTTTCCTCTTAAAATATAATTTTTGTTCGATTACACAAAAGGAGAATTAAATCATTCCATTGTTGGTTTATATCTTAATTGATTTTGACACTTGCTGAGAGAAAGGAGTTACGGGGATCCTTAGAGAGAGAGAGAGAGAGAGAGAGAGAGAGAGAGAGAGAGAGAGAGAGAGGAGAGAGAGAAAGGATGCTGTTTATTAGTGACACATGAATAGAGCAATGATTTTTCTTACCATCTGTTTTAGTTTTTTCATCACCAACATTTATATGATATTGAGTTTAGAAATACTTCAGATTTATCTTGAAAATGACCTCTTCCTCATTTTTCTAAATTCAAATCCAAATTATTAGTTCCCGGAAGACTATACATGAGGTTAATATTTAATCAATACATTTCTTGATTTTCATGAAAATATCCTCTTGTTAAATCTCGTTACTTTAGTTTTCTTCAAAACAATAACCATTATTCATTAAAAGAATAGTAGGTTATAGAGTCTTAACTTCCCTTTATCAAAGTAATAGTTTAAAGAGCTTATAACTGGCAATGATATTAATGTTTGTGTTTACTCTTAGTAATCCTCGACTACTATGCATTTCTTGACCGTGTCCAGTTGATTTTCGCTGATAAAATCCTACCAAAACATCGGATATGGGCCACATATTGGAAATAGGTATTTGATGCCACAGCCTAGTTTGCAAAAATATGCAATAATGTCCAATGTAAATAATAAAGGCACTTACCAGAGATCTAAGAAATTGAAAGGGTAACTTAGCTAAATTTAGCGCACCCAGAGAGAGGCTAGTTGTGACGTGAACTATGACATCAGACGTAATACCCAGTAAACTTTCCATTCACAATAGTAAACACGCTGATAACAGGCGAAGGACAGCAGACCATTCCTACGTCAAAGCCAATCTGGACTGGAGTGTATAGTAACTACGTCATACTACAGTAGAGTATCAATGAGTGGTAGGATTTTATCAACGAAAATCAATTGGACACGGCCCTGAAATGCATAGTAGTTTGGTTAAAACACCGTTTGTTAGACAAAAGCAATAGATATCAAACGCCTTTGGAGAGTGAGCTGTAATAGCCATCTGTTGAGGCAAAATCAATTATATTCTCATAATTGAACAACAGAGCATAGGAGTGTCATGCGAGAGGCAATGTTAGACTAAAGCATCTAAAAAGGGTCATCAGCACAGCGACTTTGTTTTGTGTCCTCGTGGAACAAGACTTGAGACATATCCCGAAACAGAGCAAATTATAATCTCAGGCTTCATAGTATTCCGATACAAACGATGGAGTCTTGCAAAGGAGTCTTTTGCAGTTGATTACAGAGGCAATCCTGTTGTGTCTCCTTGGGGAGGAAGAAGGTCGGTATTTTTCAATCTGATTAAACTTGATATACATCTCCCTCTCTCTCTCTCTTCCCTCTTTACATAAGGGAAAATAATTCTAATTGTGCAGGAAACACTGAGTAGTATAATACGAAACCGAAGATGTCAAATATTCCTTTAATTCTTTGAAATGTTGTAGAGTTCTGTTTTAGAATCGACGAATTTGGGAGCTGTGAATAACTCCCTACATTATTAGACAGCTGTCAAATTCTAGTCCTTTTATTTCTAAATAAACATCCTATTAATATTTGAGGGAGAGAACTCTCGCTTTATTTTGGAAGTCTGTAGTAAATGCTGATAATAATTTGATAATTATTGGGGAATGACCATCTTCACCTCTTGTTTTGAGAGAGTTTGACAAAGTAATTCACGAAATTATCTTTATATGAAGCAAACATGCAAAAATAATCTTGAGATAATATTGATATTTATCAATTATCAATTACCTTTTCCTGTGTAATAAAAACAAAATCAAGTAAACAGATCGATATTACAATTTGATAAAACTAAGCTCTAACAAAAGACAAAGAGTGTAAAGGACTTTCTTCCTGTTTCCAATTGGATAACCTGAGAGAAAGTCATCCCAGATCAGATAAGAAAAAAGAATTATATACCTTTGACTCTATGCAAAAAAGAATACAACATGGCTTCTACTTGAACAGGAGCACCGATAAGTTTACTGTTCAGGATTACATAGATGTAAATGGTCTTTTTTTATATAGTCATTAATAGAATAATCGCGTTATTAGAAGATCAAGTTATGATTAATATACAATCAAATATATTGCTGGATATCCCTTACTTGTACAATAACACGCTGCAAAAAAAGAAAGAAAAAAAAGGAACAGAACTGAAGATTAATCAATGCACATGATTTGGAGGAATGTAGTTAGGAAGACAATATTGCAAGGATAGATTCATATTCTTTCAAACGTTGAAAAATATTGCACAATTTAAATATATGGGCTTTTGATGAATATATATTTATAATGAGAGAGAGAGAGAGAGAGAGAGAGAGAGAGAGAGAGAGAGAGAGAGAGAGAGAGAGAGAGAGTCCTGCATCTGTAACTTGTTCTAATTAATGCAACCCACTTTCGAATCATCCCAAACTTCGAGGTTTGTATGGACATGAATTAATGATTAAGGAGATATTTCATCAAAATGTTATTATGAGTTCTGGAGTCCCTAAGGATTGAAGCCTAGACTCTTTAATTTTCCTTAAAGACCCTTATTTTTAACTGCCTAATTTTTTAATACTTCTTCTCCTAATAAGAAGTTGAAACGTGTTTGCGCAATTCATTGCTCACCCAGACAGAGGAAAAACATTATAACACGAGTCTGACAGCTGAGTCAGACGTCGTTCTAAGGTTAAAGTGTAACTGCACAAAGCTCTCTCTCTCTCTCTCTCTCTCTCTCTCTCTCTCTCTCTCTCTCTCTCTCTCTCTCTCTCTTTTATTAAGTCAGGTATTCAATATTGGATTATAAGATCCCAAAATATCTTGGTATCGTTGAATGTGAGGGTAATGAAGTCTCATTAGTCTCTCTCTAGATTATTTAATTCATTTCCGTATCTCAGACAACATTAATTAATTGCGAGTAATGCCTCAATCAATCCATCCTTCGGTTTTCGTAATGGATTAAACTAATTAATCGATCAGTAATGAATATCAGATATATTTTGAATAAATAACATATTTATTTTATTAGGATGAGGACGTTAATGCTGTTCCTTATACATTTTTTTTTTTTTTTGGTCGTTTAAGGACGAGCCGATTTTATTTCGTCATTTAAATAAGGAACCACCACTTCACGCATGACAGACATGACAGACAGAGAATAACTGACCGTGGCTAAATTTCATCCCCCTCAGATAAGATATAGGTTTAGTGTCGGCAAACTTGTGATGCATTTAGTGATGGCATAATAATATTGTGTGAGCTAGAGGAATTACTAGAAATAATCCTCCTCTTATACATCACCCAGTTATAATTACAAATGAAACTGCATTAAAGAAAATATCGACATAACTTACCGGCGCAGAGTCAGACGGGAGGGGAAATTCAAGGAGAGCAGAGGTAGACACAGGGATATCAATCCGTGTTTTGTTATTGTTGTTTCTTTGTCACACACATCATCATTATTATCATTAATTATGCAGATATTATACTCACAGTTGCTTCAGATTCATCTTTCGTGTGAATGAAAAAGTTAAGCTAATGTCATTATTCTAAAGATCCTTTTTTACATCTGTTCCAATATTTAGGTGGAAATACCTTCGAACAACTCCGAAATATCTCTTGATTAATAACTTCCTTTGAATACAGAGAAAAATATCAACATTATAATGTATCTAACAAGAAAACAAAAGGATTATTTACGCAAGCACTTTCCTAAGCAAGCAGAAAAGATGAATTCAATCAACTGTTCTAATACTTTACATCTCAAAACTGATAAAGGGCCAAGGTGACACAGGTGACACGAATAATGAAAAGAAGAATTCCAGTGGCTCCAATGCAAAACTCCATTTAAAATCCTATGCGAAAACTCTCCCTTCTTCCTTCTCAATAATTTTTGGAATATGGCGATGGTGCAATTATCCTTTCCCCTTGTAACCAATAATCTTTATTATTATTATTATTATTATTATTATTATTATTATTATTATTATTATTATTACTAGCTAAGCTACAACCCTAGTTGGAAATCCAGGATGCTATAAGCCCAGGGGGTCCCAACAGGGAAAGTAACTCAGTGAGAAAGGAAACTAGGAAAAATAAATTATTTTAAGAGCATCAACAATATTAAAGTAAAAATATCCTGTATAAACTATAAGAACCTAAGACTAGAGAAGAATGGTTGATGTTGGAGTGTCCTTCTAGATGAGCTGTTTGCCGTAGCTAATGAGTTTCTTCTACCCTTACCCTTAGGAGGAAAGTAGCCACTGAACAATTACAGTTCAGTAGTTAACACCTTAGATGAAGTAAAACTGTTTGGTAATCTCAGTGTTGTCAGGTGTATGAGGACAGAGGAGAATCTATAAAGAATGGGCTACACTATACAGTGTATATGTAGGCAAAGGGAAAGTGAACCGTAACCAGAGAGAAGGCTCAAGTGTAGGACTGTCTGGCCAGTCAAACGACCCTCTAACTCCAGCGGTAGTATTTCAATGGGTGGCTGGTGCCCTGGATAACCTACTACCGTACCTATGATCCACACATTCCCCTTTTTCTCATTTTAATCACAGAGCCTTGTATCCTGCATAGCATCTCTCTCTCTCTCTCTCTCTCTCTCTCTCTCTCTCTCTCTCTCTCTCTCTGTTTTTGAATTCTACCATCCATCATTGATAATCCAATTTATTTATTGTTTTTTTTTTAGTTTTGCTTAATAAATTTGAATATCCATCACTCATTTTTTAACCTTAATGAACTTCATTCATATTCACCGAAGGAAAGACTTTCCTTCAATTGCGTCATTCATATGGATACCATTAACATGAAATAATTAGTTTTAGTTTCTTTTTATTGCCAACACCTGTACCCTTATCATCCAGACTTTCTTTATTTCTGAAAAAGAAAAAATTCTCATGTTACGTGAACAATTACAGACAGCAAACTGAAAAAGCCATTCATTCATTACCTTGTTAAACATTCTCCTTCCCAATGGAATGTATCATATATATAAATATAAGAAAATTAATAACCAGGAAATAATAAGGATAAAGCTACTTGAAGAAAATATGCTTTATTGGTAAATAGAAAAGAAAAACTGCAATCGAAAGATATTTCTTTGTCTTAAGTCGTCTGTCTTACTGTTTCTATAGCCAGAGAAGATTATTAGGCGAGACTCTTCAATTGATAACTGGGGCCATTTTTACCTATTTACCCTCTCAGTAAGATTGAAAGAAAGAAAAAAAACGTTAGCTTCCCATTCCGTTATGAGACTTTCCTACCAAGATTTGCATATGTCAACTCTTTCCTAAGTTGGAATCTCAGAACAACTGCATCATGTTAAGTAATAACGAGTTCGATGTTCATGTTCTATCTTTACTTCTTTGACAGTATTCGCCCGCCCCTAGCTCTCTCTCTCTCTCTCTCTCTCTCTCTCTCTCTCTCTCTCTCTCTCTCTCTCTCTCTCTCTCTCTCTCACAAGTCTTTGTATATATATATATATATATATATATATATATATATATATATATATATATATATATATATATATATATATATATACCTATATATATATATATATATATAGATAGATAGATAGATAGATAGATAGATAAATAGATAGATAGATAGTCTCCATCTTTGACGGTCGCTTAGAGAAATTCTGACAGTTTTCTTGGCCTTTTTGATGAATTTCGATAAGGGATGCCTCAGCTTCTTCCTCATCGACTAAGATGAGTTCACATTTTTCGTCTCGGAGAATTTCGTATCTCCACCCAGTGTTTTATATTTAATTGCATACTTTTATTTTTCCAAGGCCGGCATGCAATCCGTGCCATTGAATCATGTTACAAAATCGCTCAGAAACACTTAGTCATTTAGTCATATCACTGGAAGAATATGTTTTATATTATTCTTTGGAGGTGTGGTATGTTTATAGTATTTGCCCATCATTCCCTGATGTTTCTTGGGCGTTTTTATCATCATTGACTTGGTAAATTTTCACTCATGCACCATCCTCTTCTTCTTTCACCTAACTTCACTGGTTGGGTGAGGCTGTCTATCCTCCTATGCTGTCGATTCATCATGGCGGGGAGCTACAGTCTTGAAGGTCCTTCTGGGAGTCGGATAGTGTTCTCAGGTGCCCTAGGGTGGGGGCTATTTTCATTTTCCACTTAGCCTATATGTTTGGTGAGGTGGCACAGGTCTTGGGATGCTGTGCCCTGTGTCTACTTATTTTTACCCATTGGAATGCTTTACCCACTGTTCTGATACTAACTAGTATGTAGTTATTGAAATTTTTTTTCTTTACAGGTCGTCTGTACCAGGTGGGTCAAGTAACCCTGTGGCCACAAGACCTGTCATAAACATGCTGATTGTCATGTTTCTAAGGGATCCATTGCAGTCTAGGAACCTCCTAAATGTCAGGTTTGCACGGATCTCCTTTACACCAGCTTTTATGCTACTGACGTCTCCTTGGACGTTCAAAATCGAAGTCGGAGGAGTCTCCGACACTAGGTAAGAGGTTTCCAGAAGAGCTCTCAACAAGATGCCCCTTATCTTCCTTCTCTGGAACTGAAGGACCTTCTGTTTCCCAGGGCTGAGGTGAACTCTGAGTTTGGTAATCAGTTACCAACAGTTCAACTCCCGACGGTACCAGAACAGCATGTGTATGACGGGATGTTTCAGTAACCATGGATGTTTTAGTAATCATGGCGGTTTCAGTAATCATGGATCAAATTTCTTATCCTAGTCTCTTTACGGACATTGTATTTCCTATTTACTGTATATATACATCGAATATTGATTTTTTTCTATTCATTTTCTTGTTGCTGTTCTTCTTTTCCAACAGATATATCTCCACCTTCTCTCATGTAATGGTTTTGTTGAATATCCAAATGATAATCAGTTGTCTTTTCATTCTTAACTAGTATTAAGGAAGATTCGCTTTTCGGATTTTCCCATTTCTAGACTTCGTCTGCTACAAAGGAAAGTGGTGAGCTATTTGTATCCCAGGCACAAGACTATTTATAAGCAAGAGGTTTTTTGAATGCAAAGAATGTTAATCTTCAATTCTACCTCAGGATGATTATACAGGTGACGACTTTTTTGGTGCCTCCACCCCCCTCTCCGCTGAGATGGGGCTAACCAATTATTAAGAGCCCCGTTGGATATACAGAGGAAATTAGGATAGAAGAAAACTAAAACAAGGAACAGTATTTGGACCAAAGTTAATGATAACCCTGATCAGAAATATTAGAAATATATAGATGATATAATATAATGATAAAGAGCCATTAGCAACTGCCGCAGTTTGGAAGAACTTAAGAAATTTACGTTTAGCACTAATCCACAGAAGGTGGATTATAGTGGTTAGTGGTTAGAAATGGAAGAATAGAAACAGTTTAGGAATATAAATACTTAGGAAAATGGTACTCATTAAAAGGAAACCTTAGTCTCAGCATAACACACGTGAAGTTAAAATATAACACATGGTACGAGAAGTTAGGAAGTATGGAGACAGTAACAGAGTAGGAAATTTAATGGCATTGCTAGTGAGAATAAAGGTCTATGAGACAGTAGTACATACATACATATGAGACAGTAGTACATACATTCATATAAAAGGGCACTTCGCCAATTTTGCGGGGTAGCCGACATCAAACAAATGAAACAAAAAAAGGTACCTCTCCTCTATACGTTCCTCCCAGCCTGACAAGGGACTCAACCAAGTTCGGCTGGTACTGCTAGGGTACCACAGCCCACCCTCCTCCGTCATCCACCACAGATGAAGCTTCATAACGCTGAATCCCCTACTGCTGCTACCTCAGCGATCATCCAAGGCACCGGAGGAAGCAGCAGGGGCTACCGGGACTGCGTCACAATCGCTCGCCTTTCATTCCTATTTCTAGCACGCTCTCTTGCCTCTCTCATATCTATCTTCCTATCACCCAGAGCTTTCTTCACTCCATCCATCCACCCAAACCTTGGCCTTCCTCTTGTACTTCTCCCATCATCTCGTATATTCATCACCTTCTTTAGCAGGCAGCCATTTTCCATTCTCTCAACATGGCCAAACCACCTTAACACATTCATATCCACTCTAGCTGCTAACTCATTTCTTACACCGGCTTTTACCCTCACTACTTCGTTCCAAACCCTATCTACTTGGGATACACCAGCCTTACTCTTTAGACACTTCATCTCAAACACATTCAATTTCTGTCTCTCTGTCACTTTCATTCACCCACAACTCCGATCCATAGATCACAGTTGGTACAATCACTTTCTCATACAGAACTCTCTTCATATTCATGCCCAACCCTCTATTTTTTACTACTCCCTAAACTGCCCCCAACACTTTGCATCCTTCATTCACTGTCTGACATACACCTGCTTCCACTCCACCATTTGCTGCAACAACAGACCCCAAGTACTTGAACTGATCCACCTCCACAAGTAACTCTCCATTCAACATGACATTCAACCTCGCACCACCTTCCCTTCACTTACATCTCCTAACCATATTCTTACCCACATTGACTCTCAACTTCCTTCTCTCACACACCCTTCCAAATTCTGCCACTAATCGGCCAGGCTTCACTTCCGCGTCTACAACCAGTACAGTATCATCCGCAAACAACAACTAACTAACCTCCCATTCATGGTCATTCTCGTCTACCAGTTTCAACCCTCGTCCAAGCACTCGAGCATTCACCTCTCTCACCACTCCATCAACATATAAGTTAAACAATCATGGGGACATAACACATCCCTGTCTTAGCCCCACTCTCACCGGAAACCAATCGCTCACTTCATTTCCTATCCTAACACATGCTTTACTACCTTTGTAGAAACTTTCACTTCTTGCAACAACCTTCCACTAACTCCATATAACCTCATCACATTCCACATTGCTTCCCTATCAACTCTTTCATACACTTTTTCCAGATCCATATACACAACATACACCTCCTTACATTTTGCTAAATATTTCTCGCATATCTGCCTAACTGTAAAAATTTGATTCATACAACCCCTTCCTCTTCTAAAACAGTCCTGTACTTCTAAGATTGCATTCTCTGTTTTATCCTTAATCCTATTAATCAGTACTCTACCATACACCTTTCCGACTACACTCAACAAACTAGTACCCCTTGACTTACAACACTCATGCACATCTCCCTTATCTTTATTTAGTGGTACAATACACGCACAAATCCAATCTATTGGTACCATTGACAACACAAAACACATATTAAACAATCTCACCAACCATTTAAGTACAGTCACTCCCCCTTCCTTCAACATCTCAGCTCTCACACCATCCATACCAGATGCTTTTCCTACTCTCGTTTCATCTAGTGCCCTCCTCACTTCTAATCTCTCTCTCATTCTCATCTCCCATTACCGGCACCTCAACACCTGCAACAGCAATTATATCTGCCACCCTTTTATCCTTAACATTCAGTCAACTTTCAAAATATTCCGCCCACCTTCTCCTTACCTCCTCTCCTTTTAACAACCTTCCATTTCTATCTTTCGCTGTCTCTTCAATTCTTGAACCAGCCTTTCTTACTCTCTTCACTTCTTTTCAAAACTTCTTCTTATTCTCTTCATATGAATGACCCGATCCCTGACTCCACTTTAGGTCAGCTGCCCTCATTGCCTCACTTACCTTGCGCTTTACTTCCCCATTTTTCTCTCTATATCTTTCATATTTCTCTACACTATTACTCTGTAGCCATTCTTCAAAAGCCCTCTTATTCTCTTCAACTTTTACCTTCACTCTTTCAATCAACCATTAACTGCCCTTTCTCAAGCTGCTTCCAACAAACTTCTTGCCACACACATCACTTGCAATCCCAACAGAATTTTTTCTTACTAACTTCCACTTCTCTAAATCACCAGTTTCTCTTACTTCCACTTTGTCATTTGCCATTTTCAACCTTTCTTGATATTTACTTTTTACCCACGGTTTTATTTGCTCTTCAACCCTCACTAGCTCCCTTTTACATCCACCTACTCTATTCCCCCACTCTTTTGCTACAACTAATTCTTCTTCCACCAAAAAATGGTCAGACATAAAGTTAGCCATACCCCTAAAGACGTGCATGTCTTTTAATCTTCCGAACCTTCTTTTACTTATCAACACATAATCCATTAATGTCCTTTCTACTACTCTTCCATTTGCCACTCCTACCCATGTATACTTATTTTTATCTTTCTTTTTGAAAAAGCTAAAACCATCTTTTTCTCAACACACATATCTATCAGTCTCTCGCCAATCTCATTTTCACCTGGTACGCCATACTTCCCAATGACACCTTCTACCTCTCCAGCGCCCACTCTAGCATTTAAGTCACCCATGACAACTACATAATTCCTTCTACCCAGTCCTTCTACACACCTAGTTAATTCATTCCAGAACTTATTCTGCTCTTCTTCACTTTTCTCACAACCTGACCCATATGCACTGACAAAAGCCCAACATGCCCTAACCAACCTAATCTTTACCCATATTAACCTAGATGATATCTCCTTCCATTCCAATACCTTACCTGTGATCCATTCACTTAGCAATAAAGCCACACCTTCTCTTGCTTTTCCCTTTTCAATCTCAGACACTCTACCAGACATTTCACCAAACCTCACCTCTTATCTTTGTCTCACATAAAGCCAATATATCCATTTTTCCATTCCTAAACATACTTCCAATATCACATCTTTTACTCTCTATCGTACTACATCCACGCACATTGAAACACCCCAAAACTAGAGTGCGGGGAGCAGTCACTCTCCCTCCAGCTCCACCTCTTTGATGTCTCACAGGATTATAATACAGGAGAGTGGGTTCCCAGCCCCTCGTCCCGTCCCATTTAGTCACCTCTTACGACACGCAGGGATTTGTTTGCGCTATTCTATTTGTTTTTATGCCCCCACGGCCAAAGTAGTCGTAGTACTTACAATGTTTGCAAAACATTGAGACATGTGGTGTAAAAAAAGAAATGAAAGAACTAGAGAGTATACAGTACAAAATCATGAACAGAATTTTTGAAAGGGTTGTTACCACACCCTACTGCGGGCTAATAGCAGAAACTGGAATATCGCCAATTGAAAATAGAATAGATTGTAAAAGGGTGATGCTATTTCATAACATCAGATGATAAACGGCTAGTTAAGAAAGTAGTGAAAGATCTGTTGTTGTTGTTGTGGTATTAAAGCCAACAATTTATGTTGGCACGGGACTTTCCCCTGTTCGGCCCTAGGTAATCTGAAAAAAATCAATTGTTAGAAATGGAAATTTGAAAGGTTTATAGTTGTAGGGACAGATGTGAAGAGGAAGGATGATGGTGGTAGTGGAAGGGGGTCATCATGCCACGGATAGAGGTAGTTTGAAAAATTGTAAGGCCTAGAGTTCCTGTTTGAGTATTTTAGTTGTAGAAAATTTTATGGAAGAATACAGATGATGATGTATATAGGACCTTACAGTAAGGGGATGAGATGAAGTTGAATGAACTTCCAGAGGTTACATTTCCTTGATGGAGGTAGGTTTGAAAGCAATTGTCTATGGGTTTCAATATCCTCAACAATTGCTTTTACCAGTGTGACTGCAGTTTGCATGGGGTTTTGTGAGTTAAGGTCTGGTTGTAAGTTACCCCTTAGATACGCTGTCTCCCTACATTCTAGCAGGTAGTGCAGAAGGGCCTGTTGTGGTATCTTTTCAAAGCGTTCGCATGGTCTTACACTGTTTTCTACAGTCTCCCAGCAGGATTTGTACCCCAAGCCTGAGTCTGTGAATACATACAGCTTACTCTCTTTGTGTGTGCCTGTCAATGGGGGGAGGCTCCAGATCTGTGGCCCACTTGTACCATGTGGCAGAAGGGGAGATATTTTCTATCCACTTGTGTAGGTCCTTGATCCTATTTTCTTTGAGCTGTGGCTTTATTCTGTTCTGGATCTGTTGAAGCGGAGACTGTATATGCACCTGTACCCTGTCTATGTGTCTGTACTTTTGGCTAGCTCATCTGCTTTCTCATGTAATGACATTGCAATATGACTGCAAATCCTGTTGAGAGTCACAAGTCTGCCCCTTTTATTGTGCTGATATAGTAGTGACTTGATATCAGCTAGTAGACCTTTTTTTTCTTTGTTCTTTGCTTGTTAGAAGGCTTGCATTGAGGATTTTGAGTCTGTGAATGACTACAGGTTTTTTTTCATTTTCAAACAAATATTTCAGTGCTTGCTTTATTGCAACAAGCTCTGCCCGCATGGTGGAGTCATTGTTGGATATTCTCCAGCAAGCCAAAAAGTTGTTGGAGTATACTGCAGCTCAGGTTATTTGAATTCCAGGATCCACAGTGCCATCTGTGTAATAGGTTTTTGCCCCTGCAATTTCTCTGCTTATGATTGCCTTCTGGGCTGCTGTTCTTAGTTCCTCCATTGTGCAATCTTATTTTGCCTTTGGAAGATTTGTATATCTGAAAGGTGCAATTTCCCTTTTCCAATGTGGGAAGTGCTGGTTGCCTTGGGTTGTGTCTGGGCTCAGTTGCAGTATTACTTCAGCTATTTCCAGGCTCTTCAGGTTATGACTGTGGTCCTCGCCATAGGAGCTAGGAGAGGAAAAAAGGATTTTCAGTAGGAGAGAATAGTAGTAGGTTCAAGCAAAGAGGCTTATCCCTGCTCTGTGGTTGGAATTAGAAAGAGCACACATGTTGTGTTAAAAGGATTGGGAGAATTGTGTGTGCAGGGAGTAGGGGAGGAAGAAAGGAGATAGGAAAAACAAGAGCTATTTCCTTATGAGGAACACGGCCAAGTAATAACTATTCTCCATTTAGGAATTAGGAATAGGAAGGATAGAGAGGTTATGTTTGCTGCAAGCAGGGAAGGCTTATCCCTGCTCTGTGGCTGGAAACAGGAATTGTTGCAGGAGTTGCAGGAAGGTGGCAGTCAAGGATAAGGAAAGGACTCTGGTAAGGATCTGGAAGGCGATAGGTATGAGGTCTTGCAAGGTGAGACACTCAATTTCTTGAGCCAAGGTTTGGGAAGGGAATGAGGATGAGGGTCGTCGCTGGTCCTTATGAGGAGAAGTTGCAGATCGGTGCTGGTCCATATAGGGAACAGTTGCAGGTCGTTGCTGGTCTTTATTAGGAGCAGTTGCAGGTGCAGACACAGGAGCAGTAGCTGGCTGACGTGGTCTTGTCTGGCGAGGAGTTCTCTGTTCTTTCGGTTTGGAGAGGATGTATTCTTCATAGCTGCTATCCTCTTGAGACGCTCTGGGCAACGCATATTCCAAGCATGGTGTAGCTTAGAATAATTAGGGCACTTAGATGTGGTTTGTCGTCCTTCTTTGTGGGCCTTGATGCACACTTCTGTGCAATGTCGCTGGCTGCAGACACCGCAGATGATGGGGCCTCTGCATTCTGCTTTATGGTGTTCAAAGCGTTGGCATCTATAACATCGACGGGGGCTCTGGTGTGTAATCTTCAATGTGGAAAGTTCCCCAGACTCCTAAGTCCAGTTTGGAGGGAACTGGACCTATAAAGGTGGCAATGAAACGTTGAACTGGAACGTCATCTTTGCTTGTGCAGCGAACAGCACAGTCAATGTTGCTGCACGACGTTACAATGGAGATAGGAATCGACACAGGATACCTGGTGATGACAGCTTTATTCCTGATAAAAGCAGGATCCAGCAGCGTTAAAGTGGGGTCTTCCTGAAGGAATCTGGCTGTCTTAACGTCCTTGGGGTAGATGATAAGATCATCTTTCCTGTTGGGCCTTGCAGTGAGTTGCATTACTGGCTTGGCAGCCATGGCAGCAACAGAGGCATAGGAGAGCTCGTGGTCCATTTGTGAAAGCCGAAACTTCAGCAGAGGCTTCTTTGGCTGTGTAGCTGGGATGGTACTTGATTTACTCCTTGGAGGTTAGTTGTTTTCCTATGACAACTCCCAGGTACAAATAGCTGTCCAAATAAGAGAACCATATGTGGAATGATAGGGAAAAAGTATCATAGAAATATATGATAAATATGATATTAGAATTGAAAAAGTAAGAAAGTATAAAAAGCGAGAACAAAAAAAAAAGAAATAAAAAGCAAAGTGGCAAATAAAATTAAAAGAAAAATAGAAGAAAAGAAAGCAGAGATGACCAAACTGAGGTTTGTGAATAGTGATGGTAGAAGAGATTATATAGGAGAAGTTAACACTAATGAGCCAGTAATGGTTATGAAAAAAAGGTTAAATATTCTAGAATTAAAAGAAAATCATAGAAACAGGAATGATAAGGATAAAGTTTGTTTTGTTGTGTTAGGATGCAGAGTATACTACTAAGCCTCAACGGTTCACTTTTCTTTGGTTTTGCTTAATAAGCTTAGTTTAAAAGAAGTTTTGGTGAATTTAGTAACCACATTATGAATGTTCTTCTTAAGTCTTGGAATTTACTAATTGATACTTTGGAAGCTCAAACTTGGATGTTATAATGTTTCATTTTATAATCATTGGTACCAATTCGTGTTTTGAGCAAAGATTCAATTATCTGGAAAATAGGGAGATTGCAAAACTGAAGGCTGAAAAGGATGGCAGAAGTAAAGATTAAACTGAATCAAAACAGTAACAAAGAACACAGGTAAAATAAAGCTATAAAACTTTCATTTTATTATTTATTATACTTAGCTGTGTACTCTATGAATTTCCAACTAATCTATGTTGGATCTTGGCTAATGATAAAAGTATTATTAATAAGAGGAACAAGAAAACTTATTTCCCTCGTCTCTAGGGAGAATCGAACACTGGTCTTTCCATATATGTCAGAATGACGTTGCCATTATACCACAAGACACCCTCTTGAATGAGCAAATGTCAGGGGAACTATACGTTCAGGAGAGTTGTGCCTGATCAGTAGGTGACTCACAGTCCGATATGGGACTTTCCTTTCTATTGTTTTTTTGCCTTAATTTGTTTGCTTCCAAATGCAGCTATTTGATAGTAAAATCTCTCTCTCTCTCTCTCTCTCTCTCTCTCTCTCTCTCTCTCTCTCTCTCTCTCTCTCTCTCTCTCAATCTAACTAAATTGCCAATGTGAATAAGGAAGAAAAGAATCTATAATTACTATAGTTTTCCACAACTCGCTATCTTTTCTCTCTTACAACAGAAGAGCAGATCTTTCTGTTTCCCCTCAAACCTAATTAAAAAAGAGACCATAGGTCAATATAGAATAAGAAGGATTAAAAATGCTACATTTATAGAATTAGATTTAATTTAGTCCCCCTCGAAAGTTAAGACAGAAAACGAAAGAAAAATGTTTTGCGAGTTCTATTTTCTGCAAAATCTATGGAAAATTTGCTTTAATTAATCTTCATTATAGTCAATGGGAATAAAGTTTTCACGTCTGTATTTTATCATTCAGTTTCTTTTCTTATTGATTACTGATGGAGTAGGAAAGGCTTCCTCTAATCTCAGTGAACGTTTACTCACTATGAATTCCTAACGAGTTTGGATCAGATGGAAACATCATAATGATTTATTTTGAAAGTTTGGGCTTTTTGACCATTTAAAAATTTGTTTCTTTTTTATTAATTATTTCTGATATCTTTGAATAGAATTTTTTATATCATATAGGAAGAATTAGTGATAATTTACATAAATAGTGGTAGATAAAGAAATCAAATTTTTGGAAAGAGCCTGATGAAGTTTATGTGCCGGTGGCGTTATGGTTTGGTTAACTTTAGTTCAGTTCCGTTACTAAGTATTATTGGAAACCCTTAAGAAGTAAGGGTTGAAAATATTTATTGAATCCTAAGACGAAATTTTTCCCTGTGACGAAACTCGTCGCTGGTTCAAGACTGCATATTTACCTATATGATCCAGTGGCTATATCACCATCTTGCCATCTCCTATAGCTATATAATACTACTCTTATTCTGATACTACACTACTCCTGTATTGAAACCCAAAGGGGATGGATGTTTACATGGCATCATTATTGATATTTTAAGTAATGGATCGCAGAGAGTTGTTGTTGATGGGCACCATAGTGAGTAGAGGAATGTGGTATTTAGAGTTCCTCAGGGCAGTGTTCTTGCCTCATTACTTTTCATCTTATATACACATGACATGTAGTTTGGCCTCGAAAACAAGTTTGTTACATATGCTGATGAGGCTACTCTCTTTGCATCAATTCCATATCCTGGATGTAGATCTGAAGTTTCTAAATCGCTTAATAGAGATCTTGCTAGAATTAGTGCATGGTGAAAGTTACGGGGTATGAAGTTGAATCCTACCAAAACTCAAGGTATGATTGTATGTAGGTCAAGGACAGTGGCTCCTTAACATCCATATCTCAGCATTGATAATGTTTCTGAAACTTTGTAAAACTAAAAATTTTAGGTGTGATTCTCGATGGTAAATTTTCTTTTGAGAAACACAGTAGGTCAGTGTTTTCTTCAATTGGGCCCCCTCAAAAAAAAAAAAAAAAAATTGGCTTATTAAGAAAGTCTTAAGATTTTCGGTTATCAATTTACTCTGAAGTGTTTTAATTCTTTCATTCTACCTGGTTTTAAATATTGTTCTCCTGTCTCATCTTCAGCTGCTGATTCTCATCTTAAGATGTTGGACAGGAACTCAAGGTCTATCAATTTTCTTATTTCTGATCTAGATATTAATCTCTGGCGCCGTCATTCAATTAGTTCATTATGCATGTTGCATGGTATTTTTTATAATTCTGACCATCCATTTCATTCAGATCTTCCTGGACAGTTCCATCCTGTTCGTAATACTAGGCCTGAGGTTCAACACTACATAGTATTCTAGAAGTTTTAATTCAGCTGTGACTAAGTTGTATAATGATCTTCCTAATCGGGTAGTTGAATCAGTAGAACTTCAAAGGTTTCTCACTTGCAGCAAATGTTTTTATGTTGAACAGGCTGACATAAGTCTTTTTATAATTTATGAAGGAAATATCTATTTTGATATTGTTACAGCTTTTAAAATATTTCATTTTAATTGTTCCTTATTTCTCATATTATTTATTTATTTCCTTATTTCCTTTTCTCTCTGGGCTATTTATCCCTGTTGGAGCCCTTGGTCTTATAGCATCTCGCTTTTCCAACTAGGGTTGTAGCTAAGCAAGTAATAATAATAATAATAATAATAATAATAATAATAACAATAATAATAATAATAATAATAATAATAATAATGATAAATGTAGTGGTTTTATCGAATTAGTGATGACGTCAAGAATTTTTTCGTAATCCATTATAATTGGGACCTTAGGAGAGAGAATCTGAACGATACCTCATTATCCTAAGCAAGTCATTTTAAGACCTTAAACACAGCTGGTGGCCTGAATGGGTCGTTAACACAATAATTAGGGTCACGAATAACTATGTCAATGAATCGTGAGAGAGTCAACTGAGTAAAATGAATAATAAAGGAAATATAGGACAGTTTCTTCTATTCTAAAGATTATGGGTTTTTGTGGCCTATCAAAAATGTCCATGCTAGGCAATCTGTTGGACTGGGGTTCGAGACCCACTCAAGCTCAATAATTTCTTGTAGTTAGACACCTCGTTATCTTGTGAGATAAGGATGGGGTCGGTTTAAGGGGAGCCTCTAGGTTAGGTCTATCTGCTGAGGAATCAGCGGCCATTATCTGGCTCTCTCTGGTCCTAGCTTGATGGGGAGGGGTCTATGGCCTAGACCATATGTCTCTAATGCATTGTCCTACTAGAGCATGATCAATATCCCTTGCCTCTGCCACTCACGAGCGACATTTAAACCTTTAAAGGTTATCAGACTAACCGTTAGATTAACGGAGAAAAATCTCTCGTCTTCGATGTAGATTTGAAAAAAAATCCTTAAAGAGTTTTCACGAGGTTTAGAAGACAATATTTATTCCATGAATCATAATAAAGGTTTAGGATGTGGGTTATTATGATGACATGGGTATTCGTAGATGAGAGAGAGAGAGAGAGAGAGAGAGAGAGAGAGAGAGAGAGAGAGAGAGAGAGAGAGAGAGAGAGAGAATTCAATTGAAATTTTGTATTTTATTAAGTATCACAGTGCCATCTGGGACCTCACTATTACCAATAAAAAATTTTGATGATAAAAATGTCGAACTTGATGCAAAAGTAGGCAATCTTTAAGAGAGTTAGTAAGGCTATCGTAGTCATCCACAGAGTACAAAAGTCATTATTGACCTCAGAACCAGAACTGGATTCCATAGGTTTCCAGAATTCCCAATAACCTGGAAACTTCTTTATGCCGGCAACAAAGCCGAAGAATTATCGCCGTTTTATTTCCTCACATTTTGGAATATTTTCCTTTTTTTGTCTCCCCATAAACATTGGAAGGATCAAGAGTCTTCAGAACTTTAGCAATATATGCAGATTCCCTTCCAAGAAGGACCGGGGTCCTTTAGACATTTGTTTGATTTCAAAGTTATATATCATGGATCAATATTGATATTATTTAATAGTTGATAACATAAAAAGATTGAATTAACTATTCGTATTCTATGTATCGGGATGTCTATAGACACAAGTACATAGTGTAGAAGGTGTGAAAGTAAACACAAGTCTAATCTTCCCAAGTATGTTTATGAATGAGTATGTTTGTGCGTGTGTACGTGTTAATGAAAGTGCTCGACAATTCGGGGTTTAGATGTAGTCTTTGTAGTTTATAAAAAGCAAGTTTATGGTTCAACTACTAAACTACTGTATGTAATCATGTATTATGTCCTTTTTTATTAGTGGACACAACCCTGTCCTCCTTGAGCAATAGATAACAAGGTTTGTGACACATCGATAGCTACTGCCTGGACTCTCTTGTTCTTACTTGGGAAGTGCAAGTATGTATGTTCGATCTCTGACATTTTACGACATTTTTCGCTCATAGGATGTCTTGAAATTGACATTAATGATTTAATAGGAGGCATGTTTGATTGTCATATTTATTTCTAGTTTATTTACAACTATATATTGTACCTACAAACACATTCACCCTAATACACATAGGCTACACACAACACGAACTTATACATAACAAGAGTTCAGACAAATGAAAGAAAACTGAGAAAGACTAAATATCCTATTTCTGTGTCTCTATCAAATCGCATTGCGCTGCAATAGAGACTCAATAGAACGCTATAGACCAAAACATAGGGAGAAAAAACTTATCTCAGTTGGTGGAGTATTTCATATTTATCTGAGACAACTTCATATAAATGATTCCTAAACTTTAGTAGACAAAACTTCCACAAACTGCTACAGTCTTCAAGGACTCGGGGATGAGAGTCAAAGATGTCAGCCAACCCAAATGGATTGTGGGTTGAAGAAAGAGAGAAAAAGTGAAGGTGAGTTATAATCTGCCAACTACCGACATAGTTTGAAAGATTTAATGTAAAATGCAAAAGACGAAACTGGCAAGATAAGTTGACGCTAAGAAGGACCTTGAACAATCCCCAAGTGACAGGACATTTTGTTTGTGGATGTCCAATGAATTATTATAATTATTATTTGCTAAGCTACAACCCTAGTTGCCAAAGTAGGATGATGCTATAAGTACAAGGGCTCCAGCAGGGAAAAATAGCTTAGTAGCGATGGGATATATAGAAATCAATAAATTATTTTAGAAGTAATGAATATTGATTATAAAATACATTAGGACCGGTAACTATTTTAAAATAGATAAGAATTTATAGACCTTTGTATAACCAGAGAGAGAGAGAGAGAGAGAGAGAGAGAGAGAGAGAGAGTGAGAGAGAGAGAGAGCTGTATAAAATTGTCAAACCCACATGAGTTAATGTTAATAAAGGGAGAGGAACATCTGTGTAATATAATAAAAGTAAATTAATTGCGGATGCAAATTATACGACAGAAAAAAAATCAGTTTTATGTGGCAATTCTTAAAGACGAAATCTCCAATGTCAAGTGATGAGCGTTTGTCCAAAACTACAGACTTCCATTTTGACTCGTTTCTGTGGAGACCAAATGCTCCATTTATCTCAGGGTTTCGTTGAAGTTGGTTAAAACACATCAAAAGATTAAAGCTTCTTTTTCATAACATTTGTTCTCCTACTCTTAATATTATTATTTTATCATAATTATCTCTCTTCCTTTTAAAACGTAAATTTTTGTTCTTTGATCCCCTAAGGAAATAACGTTTACAAAATCATGTTTTGTGTGTTGAATATAAATGATCTTTTTTTCTTTACTCTATTGTTCTTCATTCATTTGCAATACGTTGTCTGCGCGCTTTCTCTACAGTCCTACTTCAATAGCCTCAAGGAATAAACGCAGATTCCTTCACACTCTCAAAAGGATTCCTTCCCCATAGAATGTCCTTTCGGAGTTATTTGAATCTATTGTTTTATATGCGAGATCCTAAAGAATGTTTTTCTTTTTTTTTTATTGGGAGGGAAAATCTGTTACAACTTTTGTTGCTGTCTGTTTCAATGGACTTTCTGAGTTGTGTTTTATTCAGGACTGAAGGGAAGAATAATTCTTGTAACTCACCCTATAAATAAAAGCATTGATCCTCTCTCTCTCTCTCTCTCTCTCTCTCTCTCTCTCTCTCTCTCTCTCTCTCTCTCTCTCTCTCTCTCTCTCTCTCATCTACTTAGTAGTTAGGCAATAAAAGAGTAAATGTGTTTTTGAAAGAAGCCATAGCTCTTTTCCATTAGTGTAAGTAAGATTGTGTGAAAACCTGTTCAAACAATCTACTCTGCGGATAGTCTTTTCAATAGCAACTCGATGTATAAGTATTAGATTGTCATAAAAGTTCAACTTTGTTCTTTTCTATTGATAATGTGTAGAGCACTCTCTGATTATGGTTCAATTTAGTTAAACATTTCATTTAATTACAGGTTTTATCTGTCCTTAATCTGCTCTTGTAATTTAATCGTTATTTCCCTTTGGAAATAAGAGCAGTTTTGTCTTAGAAGACATTTATCGATGATGCGAGTGTCTTGCAAAAGTTAATTACCCCCAGTAAGGGAATAAACTCTATAAACTCTACAATGTTTTTAATTTTGGTGAAAACACTGTGATGATAAGTTGTTATATAATCTTTAGTTTTTGGTATAACTAATGTTATTTATGCATTTTATATCATATTTTCACAGATGAGTGTTTTGCGATGATGTCATCTGAGACGGAAAAGACAAACCGACAGGTGTCTCACTAACTCATGCATGCACAATGAAGGATCAAGAAAATATGCCTCAATATATTCACAAGTCTCCTTCTTGCTTTACTTGCCAATGATATATTTTTGCAGGCATTAATTGAAAAAAAGAACTGAAAAATCTTAGTAACATCCCAAGTCTTTCTCATACATACATGAACTCACACAGCACTGACACATGCACAAACACTCGAAAATGAATTATAAGCATTTCATGTTGAGTGGTGATTAAGTGTGTGCGTGTGTGTCTGTATGTGTGTGTGTGTGTGTGTGTGTGTGTGTGTGTGTGTGTGTAAAACTGCATGTCTGATTGTTTATAAAGTAAGACAAAAAAACGTTATGTCCATTTCCAATCTGCAAACCGGGACTCGAGGATAAGAGTCAAAGATATCAGACAGCAAAAGGGGAATGTGGATTAGAGAAAGAGAGAAAAAGTAACAGAAAGTTATGATGTGGAAAGAGATTTGTCAACAACAGGCATACTTTGGAAGGCGTCATACGAAAAGCAGAAGACTAAACTGGGAAGAGAAGATAAGTTGACTCTATGGGGAATGTAGATGATGTGCAGTTGAAAAATTAAATTCTGAGTGTAATTACATAATGTTATTGCATCAATAAAAGATAGAGATATGTATTCGGTAATCCTGAACAACAGAGCTGGCAGAACAACATTTTATGAATAATAAAACAAAGAAAAATTAAAATTTTAACGACTATCTAAAGGACAGAAGAAAGAATAGTTATTTTGCAATTGTGGAGCCATTCCTTACTGAATACTTTCAGTGACAACGAAACACGAAATGCAATGATTGCATTTTCTTTGATCAAAGAGACTGCAAAGTTACATCTAAACGATCAATTTGAATTGACCATCAACCATTCCTGAACTAAATAGATCGAATTATTGATGAGGGAACTTGATGTACTAATGCTACTATGATGATTGAATCTTTGTATTACTTCGGCATTAGATCTAATCTGTCTTTAGTTATCCTCTTCTTATTCTTGTCCTTTAATGAGAGTATTTGTTTGTGTATTCCAGTTTCATATCTAAAAAAAAAAATCTAAAATTAAAAAATAGATGTAGAAGGTTTCAAAGGCATAGCATTTCATATAAAAGGAAACCGTATTTAATAGTGTAAAAAAAAAAAAAAATAAATAAATAAAAAAAAAAAAAAAGCATGAGGTGTCGAGCATAGATTGTACTCTACAACACATTCTAATCTTGAGCTGCTTACTTGGATAAAGATTTCAGTTAACTTTGTTATCAAAAATCTTTTGATGTAACATATGTCCTGTGCACACATCAGAGTCAAGGGATTTAGGTGATTCTACTTTTATCATAGTGTGCCTTGGTTAGGGGTTAAAATAATGAGAGAGAGGGAGAGAGAGAGAGAGAGAGAGAGAGAGAGAGAGAGAGAGAGAGAGAGAGAGAGAGAGAGAGAGAGATAGCATGTCTTGATTTCTATTAAATCTTATTTTGGTATTCATGATTATCTTACAAGGACGCAAATTAGGAAATACTTACATTTTGGGACACCAGTTTTCCTTTCATATTTTCTGTTCCATTAATAAAACAATGTTCAAGGACTGATTCCTTTGTGTTCCTGACGCTAAACATCCCTCAAACATTTCTTTCAACCAGAGTAGGAAATTCAGACCCACCAGTCTAGACTGACCTGTTGTTATTAAGGAGTAAATCTCGAATCCTGAAACTAGTGCCGAAGATAACCTCAGCTGACGCTTAAATATTTAAAGGCTACTCATGAATGGCAGAGGACAGGGACAGTAGCATTACCCTATCAAGCAGGACAATACCATAGAGACTGACCATATATCATATCACCAGCGCCTAAGCCCCCTCCCCGCCATGCTAGGTCCAGGAATGGCCAGGCAATGACTGCTGATGACTCAGCAGGTAGACCTAGAGGCTCCCCAAACCCCCCAACCTTAGCTCACAAGGATGGTAAGATTGGAGACACTAATGGGGCTAACAAGACTGAGCAGGACTCTAACCCCGGACTGGTAAACACCAGGCAGAGACGATACTAATCAGGCCAAAGACTTCAGCTGAAAAGATAAACTTAAAATAGCCTTCCTAATAGTAAAGTCTAAACACCTTCGAAATCCCTTCTGAGATAACAACCTATGATAGAGGGCAGGTAAAATCTATGTGTGGATCCCGTAACACAACTGGAAGCATAATATTATGCAGAGTTTTTAGGTAAGACTGAATTAATTTGCTTTCCAAATCCTTCATTTTGGGAGTAATTTATTCACACGATAATTCGGGTCCGGGAATCTGCTCCTTTGGGAGTATCAGACTCGATTTCTGTCTGTGTTTGTCAGGGTCATTTAAGGTTCAAATCAATACTTATGTTTATCAAACTTATTCAATATTATTTCTTATAACAAAAATAGATCTAGTATTCAAATGGCCTGAATACGAACGTTGAAATGCATTATTATTATTATTATTATTATTATTATTATTATTATTATTATTATTAGCTCAGCTACCAGGAAAAGCAGGATGCTATGGACCCTTTAAGGGTTGCAAAAGGGAAAATAGCCGTGTGACAAAAAAGGAAATAAAGGAAACAGATAGAATAGTGTTCCTGAATGTAAGCAAGAGAACTCTAATCAGGTATAAAATGTTAATATGTTTTTCACTTCCTTCTTGAAGAAGCTTCTTTAGAAGGTGTTCCTCCTACAGGGAGTGAGGCTGTAGGACCAGTGCCCTTCTTCTGCACCCTCGTTGTGACCTGCAACAGTCGACCCGCAGTCAGATACAGAAATGGGTTTTAGAATAAGATTTGGTCAGTTATTTCAATTCTTGTGATAGATTGTGCTAGGATAACAGTGACCTCATTCGAGATATAGAAGATAAATCCTATAACTACAAAAAAGGCTAAACCTTAATGAGATGACTTGATTGCGTCCTGCAAAACAATCTATTGATTTGACCTCGTTTAACGTTGATCTAGAGAAGGGAATGACGATATCCTATTTCGGTGGAAAGGAAGATGAAAAGGAAATGAAGATTCACAAGTAATGAGAAGATAATGAGTCATAAAGATTTCTTTCCAAAACAGAAAAGTTGAATCTTGTATAAAAACAGCTGAGTCAGTCGGTAAGAGAAAGTGGTGTTGAGGGAGGGGAGGGGGCCATCTCTGCGTTCGGAAAATTAAAAGTTCGCTGGAAGAGGAATTCCTTTGGTTTTGGAAGATGAAAAAACTGAATAAGATAATTAGGTTTATTAAGCGAACATTCGAACGAAGTTCCCATCAGAGAGAAAAGGAAGAAATTTAGCTCTTGAAATTGAGACTAATTTGTCTCTTGAACGGAATTGAAAGGTCCATAGTAATTTGTTGATAAAAATCAGGTAAAAATATTCGATTTCTTAGCTCGATGAAGTTCTGTTCGGTATAGTTTTCAAAATATTTCGCATAGGAAAAAGATAAGATAATCCGTTGTAGAAATGCCGTCAAAATTATTCAAAGATTTCTGGGAAGAATTTTGAAGGTCTTTGGGTTACCAGTCCCGTTTGGGGCTACCATTTATACCATTCATTGGTATGCTTATTTTGATGATAAAGATGAGGTAATATTTACTTGTTTGTGCATAGGAACAAGAAGATTTTTAAGGACATATTTATCACTGGTGAAATCAGGTAAAGAGGTTTTGAAGAATATTCTCTTGGTTGGGAAATCTATTTGATGTCTGAAGTTAAAAACTCAGTCAACAAACAAGGAAGAATTTTGTAGAGATAAGAATAAAACCACAAGTTCGTTATACAGAGGTCAAATATATTGAGTCTAAAAGCGACTGAAGTGATGTCGTTGAAAGTTTCTAAAAAGGAAACACATCCAGATTTGCATTTGGCAAAGACGCGAGAAATATAATCATATTAACAGCAGAAATCCTTGTGATAAAATGAGTAATATCTCTATCAGAAAATATATTATGTATTCACATGGTTAATAGACTCTATAAGTAACTTAATACTAATAGTCTGAGGGTATTAAAATTAAAGTTCAGATTCGGCCCCTGATTGGTGCCTTCGTCCGATCGTAAAACCAATCAGTAGGCTACTCATGGGCTCCGCCATCTTGATGTTACCGGTTTTTTATAACTATGATTTTGGTGCAACAACAACAAAAACAACATCAAATAAAAGAATAAACCACAGTGAAGATACAAACACAAATTCTATTAGAACTGGAATCCATTATGGAGTGAGGCCATGATATCTCCTGTGTGTCTGCGAATACCTTCTTTCGGTCTCACTTGCAGACGACCTTTGCAAAAGATGACTCGACGTTGATGATTGTAAATAACTATCCTCTGTAATTAACAAAGTTTCAGATGTTGACTTAATTAGACTTCAAGAAATTCTTTGGTCCAAGTTCCTCTGCAAGATTAATAATGGCCAATAATGTTTTGAGGACAGTTTGACATTGGGCATCTCAAAACTCCTTTATTGGAAGAGAGAGAGAGAGAGAGAGAGAGAGAGAGAGAGAGAGAGAGAGAGAGAGAGAGAGAGAGAGAGTTCATGATTTCTAAATTCATTATGAAATCAAGGTTCTTTGATATCATTCTACTCTGATATTTCATCGTAATGACCTCAGTTCTTCTCATCTTAGGTAGAGTGAGATGGATATTGTATGGGGAAAAAGACTCTGTATATTATATGTAGGTGGAAGTGACTTCATCTGCATAGAATGCTAATGAAGTCATATGGTAACATAATTAGGTTTAAAGGTTTAAAGACGTTCATGAATTG
>NC_090749.1:15417399-15432399 GCF_036898095.1 Palaemon carinicauda
TTGTATTTCCAAGCATAATAAAAAGTTCTTTTTTTGACCAAATGAAAAGTGTTATTGATAATATCTCATTCGTAAAACTCTCCACTTCTTAGTACAACCGATGTGTTTCCCTCTATGATCTTGAATAAATACGGGAACCCAAAGCAAAAGGTTATTATACTGTAGCGAAAATTGTTATACATAATAATCTATATAAAGCATAAATGACCAACTGCTGTGTCAATAGTGTAGGGAATTTCAACATGTATGCTTCCCTTCTTTATATACCATTGAAATTTATTTTTCTTTAAGATACAAATAATTTATTGTTCTAAATGGCAATCATTATATAGTATCTACCCTGTCCAACATATTCTTTATCGTAATCTGCAGACCATTTAGTATTTATAAACCATTAGATTCTCCTTTCACAAAATAGGGCAACAAGATATTAAGTTTTGTCATTCAAACTAAAGCAGGACAAAGGTAACAACTTCCATTTGATTCTTCTTTACGAATATTAATGATGCGTTGATTCCAATAAACACATTTATACTATCAAGCAAAAGACACTTTCTTCTATAAATCTTTAGGATATGAAAGTCCTCCAATAACCAACACTCATTTGAAAAAAAATAAAAAAAATCACTTCCCTTTGTGGAATTTGACAATAGCGTTAGAGAGAGAGAGAGAGAGAGAGAGAGAGAGAGAGAGAGAGAGATGTTAAAAGCCCAAGGGTTCTGACAGGAAGAACAACTCAGTGCAGAAGCGGGATGGTGAAGCAAAGATTAAACTTTAAAAGAGAAATGTTAAAGGTAAGATATGTTAAGAAGGGTAAAGATTTATAACAGATAAGAAACGTATAGACCATGAAATAAATCTTTGTTTAGTCAACTCGTGTGTCAATTTGTAATTGTCCACTTAACGATTTATGACTTGATCCGGTATTCAATCTGTGGACGGACTCTTATTCAACATCTCTGGGCTTTAGGGGATTTTGCGGGTGTTCACATACAGGGTTAGGTTCATAACTCTGGGAAAAGTTCTGTTTTATGTAACAGACTATTCTCTCTCTCTCTCTCTCTCTCTCTCTCTCTCTCTCTCTCTCTCTCACACACACGTGCGTGAGCACACAGTGCAGGAGTTTGAGTCTATTGTTCCAATATATCCTGAAACCTTCCCATTTCATGAAAAGGAACCCAGCCGTCAATCAATCAATCATCTCCGATCCCGACGGTATCCTTGGCCACAACCTCCCTCCTTCCTTCCCTCCGAAAACTGTTGGTGACTTTCCTTATTGTTATTTACTTATTCATTCCACTAAAAGATAGATAAGGTCACATGTTGCAGATGCAAACTATCATAAATATTATCATATTTTACCGTATTTCATTCTAACAACAACCCCCCCCCCCCCCACCTTGCCAAGCAAAGGTCATATGTAAGTCATGCAATTATATAGTGAATAATTAATCTCCATGATGATTTTGAAAGAATTATTTATCATACTGCAAGTTTGGTTTTGGAAATTCCTTTAGAAGCTAACTCTTTCAAATTGAAAAAGTATCTGTTTTAGTGTATGGATGAAGAATTACTCGACCACAATGTTTTCTAGTTACAAACAATATACTATACATACAACACAAGGGCACGCTAGAATAAGACGCATTTTTTGTTAGAATGCAAAAGATATTCTTTGTGATTTTGCGCAGAAGGTCTCTTATCAACAATGTCTAATCTTGCATGAAACATGAATAACATAGATATGTCAAGAAAAAGACAAGAAATTAATTGATCAACCAACTACAATGAAACACGGCATAATGAAGAGGGTGTTAATAGTGCTCTTCTAGATAGCGGCCAAACTCAGGTTTTCCAACATAAGGTTTTAATTAGAAAAGAAACATTATTTACACAGTCTGGTTTTATCTTTGATGCTTTGTAATTATGTTAGTTTATGTTGATCTCGCCAAAGGTTATCAAAGGATATTTTGGTGCTATTCGAGGCAATTTTAGTCCTAATTGTAAGATAATTTTCAAGAAAGGAAAAGCTCTGATCCAATGATGATGGTTATAACAGACTAGCTTTTGCATTTACCTAAATGAATATCATAAATTTCTGGAGCACTATATTTACACTCATAATGCAAATGTATTTGAGTATGACCATACACAAACACATGCACACATTTATGACATCTAAATTATGACCAATCACATCCTATCTGTTTTAGTGTACTATATATAACATTCTTAAAAATATCAAACTAAGTTCATGTCCAAATGCTTAAAATGAGGGAATCGAACCTCCCAGAAAAGACACAGTATAAAAGAAATGAAGAAAGTGAAGGAATTATTTCTCTCTGGAATCCTGAGTAGTATTCAATCTTTCCTAATTTAGACCTCGGTGATTTCTGGCAAGTCCTGAGCTTTGATCACAGCGCTAATTGCATTCCATTGCCTTTACATTGTAGAATGTCAATGTTCCTTGCCTCTGTCATTCATGAGCGACCTTTAAACCTTCATGATAGTAGGTCAGTAGGGTAAATGACACCCAGATAGAGACAGGCACATCGCGTTCAGGAGATTACTGATAAAAAAAGAAGAAACTTATTTCTGGTATGAATGATTATATCCTGAAAAACTTCTAGTGTCGTTGGTAGATTGTATTTTGCAATAATATCAAGATGGCGATCAATTATTCTCAATTACCAAACACGATTTTATTCCCTCTATTTTGATTTATTATATTTACTACGAATCGATGTAGAGGATATTAAAGGCAAGACTCAGAATTGAGAAAGATTGATTTATCTTCACTTTATTCAATATCTATCTATCTATCTATCTACCTATCTATCTATCTATCTATCTATCTATATATTATATATATATATATATATATATATATATATATATATGTATATATATACGTATATACATATAAATATATATCTATATATATATATATATATATATAATATATATATATATATATGCACATAATATATATATATATATATATATATGTATATATATATATATATATATATATATATATATATATATGATTTATACAGTATATATATATATATATATATATATATATATGATATATACACATATATATATATATCGATATATATATATATATATATATATATATATATATATATATATATATATATATATATATATATATATATATATATATATACACATATAATATATATATATATATATATATATACTCAAAATCTATGTTTGGGTGTGGTAGCCTTGTCGTCCTGATGGAAGTTCCTATTAGATAGCTTTCTAGGGTATATTTGACTACAGTGATATTCCCAGAGAATTTTACCGTAAGGTATCCAGAATTCTAACTCCTGGAGCGAATATCCCTAAATAATCTCACAGGGATATCGCATAAAATCAGTGGACGTATTCTTGACACGTCACATAGCTATCTTTGCCCCGAACAGTATTAACGCTTCGAGGGGCATATAGTGACAAGAATCTGGAACGAGAATGAAAAGAGAGCCGCTCATAAGGCATCTCTCCTATTCCGTTTCCAGTGTGTATCTGATGAAGGCGGTGGCGCCCTCTTTATTCCTTGTATCGATATACGAGGTGGTACAGATACTGTATTATAGGGAGGGGTCAATAAGCCCTTTTACAATAAAAGGAAGGGCTGGTCCATCAGGACGACATGGCTACCTCACCCTAAAATAGATTTTCCGCTTCGCTCAGAATCCGTTTTTAGGGCTCAGGCCATGTCGTCCTGATGGAAGTTTACCAGAGCATTAATGTATATGTGGATTCTCAATCAGTGCCTTACTCTCAAGAAAGTATTTTCCTGGTCCATCTAGACCTAGAGACCTATGATGTTAACGTCATACATCATTTCATCTAAGCATAAACTATGTTAGTGCTTCCTACCCCCTACAGGGATGAGTCATACTAGACTCTGGAAAAGTCTCGAGGAGTACATAAAAACTTATGGATGACAAAATGACAAGCTTGTATAGTGGTCTCGCCCTATACATTATAAAGCAAAGTTTGTATAAGAGTCGCCAAAGTCAGAATGAATTTGTGACACCTTCCCCAAAGTGACCACTCTTAGTAACTATTGGATAATGGTTTTATCCACATAAAAACAAATTTTGGCTCTTTGCCACCAACCCGTTAGGGTACCACGTCAACCCTTCCAAGGAAGGGTTAGAGTGAGTGGACTTTTGCTTGAATCAGGGAACAGTCTCGAAAGACATACCATGATAAAAATATCCATATTTTAATCTTAATGCTCAGTACATTTCTAATAAAATGAGTGAGGGCAAAAAGACGCAGGGTTCATTATGAACTAGTTTATTAAAATTTAACAAACGAACATATCAAATCACATTTATATAATCTATATAATGTCGATGATATACGTAAAAGCATAAAGAAAAACAGTCAACAAAAATATTGTTTCATCTACTAGGAAACAGATTTGCCACTTCAATAGAATTATTAATAATAATGATATAGTCTGTATACTGTTTACATACTCTAGCGTAAAAAACGCTTGGCACAAGTGTCCGTATTATGCTATAGATTACCAACGTCAATGGAACAGTTCGTAAGGACACTTATCTCTCAGCGTGTACTAACATACAGTGACTACACGCGCACCCTCTTAATTAATCGTCCCAAATTAATTACACTGTTCCTCGCAGACTTAAAACAGAAGGTTAAAGAATTCTACCTGCTGCTACCACAGATCTCATAAGTTGCTCCACTTGCTTTGCATAGTGCATAAAGAACGCCTTGGATGACTACCAGCCGGTGTGCAAACAAGGATGTTCAAAGTCCATATAATTAAAGAAATTTTATGGAGGAGGCAACTTTCCTCGGATCATGACTAACGGGTGTACTGTCTGGATCCGTTCTGCGAATAACACGGGTGAATTTCGCCCTTAGTTATAGATAACTTTGAACTCAGGGTTTCTCTTCTGGAAAGCTGTCCTCCCATAAAGTCTGAAGTTCTATGAAGATAGACCTTTAGGCACTCCACTGGACATAGAGATGCATCTTCCTCCAGAGGGCAGATTCTCTAGGGACCCCACCTGTTGGTGGGTAGCTTGTTCTTGGTAAGAAACGTTGGGTCTGGAAATAGAATCAGTTCTCCCTCCAAGAACTGGACGTTGACTTTCTCTGTAGAGAGAGCCACTATTCACTAACTCTGGCCCCCAAGGCGAGTACAAACAGAAATATGACTTAAATTGAAAACCTTCTAAGCCCATTCCTCATTGTTCATTAATTATACACAATGAGGAATCTTATCTAATGACCAAGCAAATGGTCTTTGGAAGCGCTGAAGGACTAGTTCATTAAGAACGTCGTTAGAAAGGTCGACCTGTAAGGCATATGGTATCTGATTTGTCAAGGCAGGCTTGAACAATAAAATTGTGTAGGCTGCTAAACCTTGCTCATGAAGGAGAATGAAAATGATAAATAGGAATCTGTCGGGATTTCTTTCAGTTTCTTCACCTTGACAAAGGATAGCTATTTCTTCCCTGAGGCCTCATAATGTCTTCTGGTTTCCTCCAAAAGTCTAAACTGACTTTTAAACACCAAATCTTTTTCTCATCGTTAAGGAGAGAAAATCATGAGATGTAGGTTTCGTGTTTTCTGTGATGGAGCGAAGACAGTCGACTTCTGTACTCGCTGAGACAGGGATGGATCCAGTAGCGGAACGAATTTTAATCGTAGTTCCAATGCCAGAGGGAGCCACACGCTATTTGGCCACTTGTGGGCCACTATTGCAGCTTTCCCTTTGAAGGATCTCAGCATATCGAGGATCTTCAAAAGGAGGTGTGCGGAGGGAACAGATAGATACAGGACATCTGATCCAGCCCAGGGACATAACGTCCACTGCCTCCGCTAACGGATCCTCGTAAGGGGACACGTAACGAACTATTTTCTTGTTGTCTTTCGTCGCAAAGAGGCCTATCTGCAGCTCTGGGACTTGACTCGAGATGAAGGAGAACAATCTTGCGTCAAGGGACCATTCTGACTCTATAGGTGTAAACCTAGATAGAGCGTCCGCTGTCACATTGCGGAACTCTTGAATGTGAACTGCTGACAGGTGCTATTTCTTCGCGTTTGATGAATATTTTCTCCAGCCTCCTGTTGCATCCTTAAGTTGTTCTCTTAGCACTGGATCTGTTATTGAAGCAAACTGTAGAGAGCCCAGCACTCTCTCCTGTTTGCGTCTTGATATCCATTTGGATTTCAATAGTCTCTTGACAGATCCTGCTATTTCTTTCCTCTTCTTACTAGGAATGGAAAGCCGATGTGACTCCAAATCCCAGTGGATTCCCAACCACCGAAATTTTTGAGCTGGAGAAAGACGAGACTTTTTGATGTTGATCTTGAATCCCAGATGTTCCAGGAACTGGATCACTATCTTAGAAGCTTGCATGCATACTGTCCTGGATGCTGCCCACACCAGCCAGTCGTCCGAGTAGGCTACTACTTGGACCCCTTTTAGGTGTAACTGATGGACGTCTGTGTTCGCGAGCTTTGTGAAAATCCTTGGGGCTATGTTTAGCCTGAAAGGCATGGTTCTGCAGGCGTAAAGTTATCAAAGTAACTTGAAGCCTAGGTAGGGGGAGAGGTGACGAATAATTGGAACGTGCCAATAAGCGTCAAACAAGTCTATAGACACAGCATGTGCCCAGAATGACTCTGAGTTTTTCTGAGTCCTCCTTTGGAACACAAAACAGCCTTCCTTGGAATTTGATGGACTTAGACTTCCGGATTACTCTTTTGACTAAGAGCTCTCGGACATATTCTTCCAGAGCGGGAGTTGAGTGTTGGAAGAATTGAGGAAATTGAGGTGGAGGACTGCTCCAGCTCCAACATAGTCTATTCTTATTTAGGCTGTGGGCCCAGGGATCGAAGGTCCAGCAATCCCTAAAAAGCTGTAATCTCCCTCCTACTGGAAGTATCTACTTCTGCTGTTGTGGACCTGAGGCCTTGCCTCCTTGACCGCTTCCTCCCCTGGATCCCCTTCCTCTTGAAGGGTGTCTAGAAGAACCTCTGGCTGTTCCTCTGGCTCTCGAACGAAAGGAAGAAGTCTGCCTTTCGAAGGCTGGGTTAAGAACTGGCGACAGTGTCGCCGTTTGTTGAGTTACCAGCTGGTACGTGGTTGGAGTTTGTGGCACCGTCTGAGGCACTGCGGTCACAGGAAGTTGTTGTTGATGTTGTTGTCGGTAGGGTTTAGCCGGCTGAGAGGATGGCCTAGGCCTTTTGTCTACTACCTGTTTAACCACTTCATTGGGAAAGAGGTCTTTACCCCAAATACGAGAGGAGATCAGTTTCCTCGGTTCGTGCCTCACCGCAACAGAGGCGAACACGAACTCTTTACAGGCTCTCCTATCTTTAATAAAGCTATAGAAATCCTTCGTAACTGTGACCAGATGGGTTTTGGCCACAACCATGAACATGTCCTGGTTCTTGGGGTCACTTGCCATCGTTTCTAGTGTTGTTTGCAACGACATCGATGCCGCAAGTCTTTCCTTTGTCTCTTGCTCTCTACGCAAGAGAGCCTCCGACAATTTTGAAAGCGCCTCACCGAACTGGCGTTCAGCAATATCAGCTTCTAGTTTCCTGACTGAGAAGGTAAGGTGTACGTCCTTCCAGTCTTCTTGGTCCCAGGGCAAGGTCAGAGATAACGGCTTGCACTCCTCCAAGGAGGGGCATGGTTTCCCTGCCTCCACCGCATTTAAGGCAGCCTTATATCCCTTTTCCAAGAAGGGAAAGGCTCTGGTAGGAGAGGCCACAAAGGAGGGAAGCTTCTACTCAAGGCGGGCACCTTTGAGTTAGTGAAGCCCCTCTCTTTCATCGAGCTCGATAGTAACGTCTGAGCTTTACTATGGTCAAAAACTATGACCTCCGGCTCCGTCTCCTCCTTTAAGGCTGGCTCCTTCCTAAGACGGGCATAGCAGTCAGGATAAAAATCTTTGGTGGACCAAAATTCCACTTCTTCCAGGGGAATTGCTCCCAACTTTTCTGAGATCACGATTTCCCCGGTTGTCATTGGCATGTGTTCGGCATACCTCCAAGGATTGGTATTCGAGCACAAGGGAAGATCCTTCACGGTGAGCTGCTTTTGGGGCCCACGTGATGCTGCAAGTCTACGTAACTCCAGTTTCATTGCAGCTTCCTTCTCATCATTCATCCTTTGAATTTGTTGGATCATCTCAACAATGGAAGAAAGAGTCCTTCCCAGTTCATCTGGGATTCCAGATGATGTAGAAGGAACCGATTCTTGGTCTGGGACCGACGTAACCAACACTTCGTCGATTTCTTGCTCTTCTACTTGAGGAGTCTGAAACAGCTCCTCCTCTTGACCTTCTCCTAGAAAGTCCTTCTCAGTAGAATCCGACACCTCCGACATCCTATCGTCCACTTGGATGTCTTGAAGGGCGGCTGAGACTTCAGAATCTACCGGATTCAGGGCAATTGGTATCTCCACCTGAGGCTGGGGGATGATTGCATCAGCCGATGCTTTAGGGAAAAGGTAGGCCCTCATCTTCTCATTTGGAAGGTAGGGACCTGAGGTGTTTTTCTGAAAACCCCTCACCCAGGATCGTAACGTTTCCCTGTCAGCATCCCTTGACTCCGTTGACTTAGGGTCGTCAAAACCCTCGGTAATCAGGTTAGAACAAACTGTACAAACCTGAGCGTCCCAATAGCGGAGAACACCTCTGGAGGCTGTGCATGCTGCGTGCCTCCTACAATAATGATGTCCACAGAAGTTCTTACTGCGACATTACAGAACACACTCCCGCACTTCGGATGGTCCTCCTGTAAAGAGAAGAAAAATCCATGAGTATCAAGTGAAGGCTTTTACTTATATTGAAACATTTAGCTTATATAGAAAAGCTATAAAAGAAAGAAGGAAAGACACATACTCGTATTTCCTGTTCAGTCAATTGCTGTAACCTCCCAAAATATTAAAACTAAGGTGAATTCTATACTAGAATACCTTATTTAATTTCCTGAATGGAAATTTAATGTGTAGTTTTAATATACGGGATAGAAAGAATACAGAAAGAACTCACTTTCTATATAAAGTACGGTCTCAACAAAAGGCTGTACAAGATAACATTAAGTATGATGAAGAACATTAGTGTTATCACAAACTCTGTACAGCAGTTTCTATTAACCCTGGATAGGTACGGTGGGTCGTCCGCGACCCCGAGCGTCAAAAAAAAACAGGTTTTTCTCACGTGACTCACCCCCGTGACTGAATTTGTGGGTGATCGACCTGCAGTAGGTGTCTCGCCTACACGCTCTAGTAGTGTCCAGATGTGCATTGCTGTAGCTGTACTCCTTCCCCGATTTCTGAGACGTGTCGGGGTCGAGCGCGACCGAGTTTACCCTTCTAAGGTAATTTGCATAATTATCAAAGTTATTACGTATTATGAAATTGTCGTAGAATGGTGCAACTTGAATAGGTTATCAGTTGTGGAAAGTCTTGGTGGATTGTTTGGCTACCATGTGCATGATTTTTTTTTTAGTTAAAATGTCGTTCATCACCACGAGGACCATTTTACCGCGAGTGCCCCTTTTTCATTTTTTATCATTTTTTTGCCAAGTCATTTTTCCGTAAGATATTGCCGAATAGTGTCGTAAAACTTTTGCTTTTTTAGCGTTGGAAAGTGTGTCTAGATGATCTGGCTACCCATACGTGACTTTGTTTTTGTTAGATACGACGTAGTTATTGGTATATTGGGTATTTAACTGCGGTTGCCAATTTCTGTTTTTTTCCAATATTTGTAAAAATTTACTACGTAGTAAGGAATTGTCGTATATTATTGATTTTTTTTCATGTTTATGTGTTAGAAAGTGTGCCTTGATGGTTGGGCTAACACGTACATGTCTTTTTTTTATCTGAGATGCCGTATATTAGAATGTTGGGCATTTTACCGCGAGTGCCCCTTTTTCATTTTTTTGCCAAGTCATTTTTCCGTAAGATATTGCCAAATAGTGTCGTAAAACTTTTGCTTTTTTAGTGTTGGAAAGTATGTCTAGATGATCTGGCTACCCATGCGTGATTTGTTTTTGTCAGATACGACGTAGTTATTGGTATATTGGGTATTTAACTGCGGTTGCCAATTTCTGTTTTTTTTTCAATATTTGTAAAAATTTACTACGTAGTAAGGAATTGCCGTATATTATTGATTTTTTTTTATGTTTATGTGTTAGAAAGTGTGCCTTGATGGTTGGGCTAACACGTGCATGTCTTTTTTTTTTATCTGAGATGCCGTATATTAGAATGTTGGGCATTTTTCCGCGAGTGCCCCTTTTTATTTGTTTTGCATTTTTTTGCTTAGTCATGTTACCGTAAGGAATTGGCAAGTAGTGTCGCAAAACTTATATTTTTATAGCGTTGGAAAGTGTTTCTAGATAATCTGGCTACCATGCCTATTTTTTTTTAGCCAGATATAGCGTATATATAGGTGTCTGGAACAGGTGTTCCAGACACTTCTCATAACTACTGTACTTCGGCGCTGGCCATCTGACGAACGTGAGTTCAACAAGATGATTCGAGAGTGGGTTCCTGGAGTGTCGCTATTGCGCAAGGTTAGCCTTGAACGATCCAGAATTCTCTAGATTATTGATCCAAATATAAAAGGACAGGTGCGTGCGTGCATAGATCGCCCGGACATTATTCACGGATGGGGCTCTTAGACAGTCAGTCATAGCCCCCAAGGTGGAAGACCCAACCAGTGGGGTGAGGGTCTGGCCAGATCTCGGCTCACGACAATCTTTTCAAGTATATTGCTCAAACCAGAGTGTTAGTAGGTAGTGTGGCGGTGGGGGTGGCAGTAGGTGGTTTCGCTGTTGTTCCACTCTTTTTCTTCTTGGCAGGTGGCATCTTCACTGGTTGAGGAGAGGGGTCAAGAACAGTAAGACCACATTCTTGATAATATCTATTAGGTGTAGCTTTCGTGCAGTCGATATGTGGATTCAATTTAAAACTGAGCTATCTAGGTGGCCTGCCAGGGTCTTCAGTATCTTCTGGAGAACTCCTGGGGTATGGAAGTGTGGGATCTCAATGTTGATGAGCTTCTGTGATAGTGGTTTCTTGTGCAACGGAGGCTCACTATTCCTTTTATTGACAAGTTGATATACAATGTCGTGGTACAGATTACAATCATTGCATCTGCACAATATCTTGTGCTGGACACAGTCCCAATCAAGCTGCAAGCCAAGCTCTGAAGCCACCTTGAGAGCAAGGAACACAGCTTTTCCCTTCTGATCATAGTATGCAGTGTATTCCTTGCATTTTTTCCTGTCAACATAACAGAAGTCTTGATATTGCTGGTGCTCCTAACTATAGCAGTAACAACAGATGAAGGTTCCGCTATAATAGCTTATTGGAAAGTCGACAGTGTAGGTCAGAGCTGAAAATTTCTTCCACCAAACTGGCAGGGAGCTGGGTGTCCCTTGTGCCGGATAGGAGAGTTCTTGAGCTGGCAGAAAGATTATTGCTTGCTTTTTTGAGTGTACAGCCTTGTGCTGGACGCAGGTTCTTATATTGGCAGCCCATTTTAGAGATTAGGGGGAGGCAGAAACAAGAGAGACCTGACTGAACACTCTTTTTGTTGGAGACACTCTTCAGCTACACCCTCTCTGACTCTGGACTTTAGTGACTACACAAACCGATTAAGTATTTTGAAGAAGACAAAGAAGACTGAATTAGTATTCATTATTAGAATCAGGAGCCATAATTCTTCCTGTCAACAGTTTATATCTGAAACTACACAACACCATCTGTCCCTTGCTTTATAAAAGTTTGGAAAGTTAACTCGTCTTACTTAGTAACAATTTTCGTTCGTTCGTTGTATTGTAGCCAACAATTCTTTTTGGTACGGGCCTTTCCCTTGTTCGGTCCGTAGGTAACCTATAAAATACAGGTTGGTTGTTAAACAATAGGAAATTTGAAAGGTTTTTAGTTGTAGAGACAGATGCAAACAGAGGAAGGATGATGGTGGTAGTGGAAGGGGTCTATTATGTCACGGATAATGGTAGGTTGAAGGGTTTGTAAAGCCTTTGAAACGTAGAAAAATGTTGCAGGTACGGTTGTCCAACCCTTTACTTACTAGGGTCCCTGCGGAATATCTTATTAGTAGATAAAGTTAGGGAAAAATACAGGGGATGATGTGTCTAGGGCCTTACGGCGATGGGATGAGATGGATTCTGATGAGGGTTTCAGAGGTTGTTACTTCAGCGGAGGTAGGTTTGACAGCAGTTGTCTGTGGATTTCTATGTTTTCAACAATTGCTTTTACCAATGTGACTGCAGTCTGCCTGACGTGTTACGAGTTGATGTCCGCTTGAAGGTTATCTCTCAGTTATGCTTTTTAGCTACATTCTAGCAGGTAGTGCATGGGAGCCTGTTGTTGTGTGACATCATAATATTCAAAGGGCCTTTCATTATTATTTTCCATCCTCTCCCAATTTGCTTTATTCCCCAGCCTGAGTTTGTGGATGCATATAGCCTTTCTTGACGTGCATCTGTCAATGGGGGAGGCACTATGTCCGTGGCCCTTGTGTACCTATACTCTCTCTATGCGTCTGGTGCATTTGGCTAGCTCATCTGCTCTCTCATTCCGTAATATTCCAATGTGACTGGGAATCCAGTTGGATGTTCTCCAGCAGGCCGAAAAGTTATTGTAATATACTGCAGCTCCTGTTGTCTAAATACTAGGATCTACAGTACTATCAGTGTAGTAGGTCTGCGCCCCTGCTGTTTTTGTACTCCTGATTACTTCCTGGGCTGCAGTTCTCAGTTCCTCTATTGTGCAGTTCATATATTTATCCTTGCTTGCTTGCTTGATAGATTGCCCAGCCTTTTACTGGACACGGGCTCTTGCGTCGTCAGTGCATAGGGACATGTATCCGTGTGTGTGTGTGTGTGTAGATTGCCTTACCTTGTGTAAGACACGGGCTCTTGCGTTGGCAGCCCGTAAGAGAGGTTATCTGAAATGACTAAATTAAATTTGTAAAAGGGGATTTACAATCTGAATAGGGTTAAAGTAGTTTATGTTAATGCTAAAAGGGTTAAAAAAATCAATGAGATATATTACTTTTCAGGGTAATGGTTTAAACTACATTAAATCTAGATAGCCAAAGCTAATAAAATAAGGTCAAAAAGTAGTGGTAGTTTCGAATGAACTGCTTAACCTCATTCAGCAGCTTAGAATTTGGTTCTCATGTGGGGTAATGGTAATATACTAAGCATCCCACGGGCTGGAATTTGCATAGCAGATTCCAAGTCAATGCCCGTATAACTGAATGAGGGACAGGTCCCTCTTGCTACCACTAAGCAAAACAACAGGGGTAAAAAGGGGTAGGTTTACTGGCATGACAATGGAAAAAAGGCCCCAGGGACAGTAGGGAGACTCCTCTTTTAGTCCACGAAAAGAAAATTTGTTGATAGACAGTCTCTTCAGTAAGAGAGAGAGTGTACATGCAGGTACAGGTTAGTTTTGGTGTGATGTGAGTATTCGGTGAATTTTTGAGTAATGCTGTATGTATTTATGTTAAATCTTGAATATAATTTTCTTTTCTGTTTGTTGGATATTATTTTCATATTACAGTTAGTTTTTTGTTATTGTTTAAAAAATTTATGAGTAGATTTTGCATAATCTACGTCTTGTGCAGTTGATGAACGTAACAGAATTGGGCGGCTGGCTGGGATCTGAATTGTTATTCTGTATTGGAAAAGCTAACCAATAAATTAATACCAATGACTTAATATCGCAAGAGGGTCTGCCCGTCTCTTTTATTTTTCTCCTGTACTTCTCTTTCTCCCTATTTCCTTATTCTTTCCCATCCTGAGTACCTGCCTTTGAGCTATAAACTGGATTGTATCCAGGGGTACTCTTCCTTTCCCCATATTCCCGACTTCCCTATTGTTATTATTGTTGTTGTTGTTATTCTGTTTTTAATTCAAACATCGTCCATGAAGTAAACGTATTTTGTTACTAGTATGAAATAGCCAGCAAACATGTTAGGGTTTAATACAGTAGAGTTTTTGTACGAATTTTGTGAAGATCCACACGTTGAGAAGTTGAGTGATCACAAGAAATCTAGCTTAGTGAGTTTAGGCAAACATCTTGAGCTTAATGTTAAAAATTCAATGAAGAAAGGGGATATTAAACATATGTTAGTTAAACCTTACGTTAAAGACAATGTTACCTCAGAATGTGTTAGATACGATGGATAGAGAATCAGTGTGTTCTGCTTCACCTGCTGTGGAACTTGAAAGGCTTAAAATAGAAGCTCGTTTAAGAAAATAAAAAAATAGAGGACCAATTATGGTGGATCTCACTACGCCTAGAACAAGAGGTGTCCAGAGCAATTTAGAAGATTGGCAGCATTACAGACCATCCCAACTACCACTGCTGCAGCTGCAACACCAGAGCCACCTAAGCCCCAAAGACCTCCACGTTACAGGCCTCCATGTCAGACTTCCTCTGATCCTGACCCAGTCACCCCCACTCCTGTCACTGCGATCATGCTCTTGGAGCTGACGTCACAATATTCACCGGGTCTTTCATTCTTATTTTCCTTCATCTCCCAATTTGCTTTATACCCCAGCCTGAGTCTGTGGGTGCATATAGCCTGCTCTCTTGGCATGTGTCTGTCAATGGGGGGAAGCACTAGGTCTGTGACCCATGTGTACAATACTCTATCTATGTGTCTGGTGCTCTTGGCTAGCTCATCTGCTTTTTCATTCCCTGGTATTCAAATGTGACTGAGAATCCAGTTGAGAGTCACAGGTCTGCCTCTTTATTTGCGCTGATATAGAAATGCTTTGATATCAGATAGTAGAGCCTTGGTTTCTTCGTTGTTTTCCTATTGCATGGCATGCATTGAGGATCTTGATTCAGTATGAATGACTACAGGTCCTTCATTTTCATTATAGTGTTTTAGTGCTTGCTTTATTGCAACAAGCTGT
>NC_090749.1:15439899-15441735 GCF_036898095.1 Palaemon carinicauda
AGTGATTTTAATATTGATAATAATATCAATAATAGCAATAATAATATTAATCATAATCCTCATCATAATAATCATTATAATCATCATCATAATAACAACATCATAATCATCATCATAATAATATCATAATTATAACAAAACAACGACAACATTATCATAATAAAAACAAAAACAACAGCAAAAAGCATCATAATGAAAATAACAACAACAACAACAACAACAACATCATCATAATAAAAACAACAACAGCAACAACAACAATATCATAATAAAAACAACAGCAACAACAACAACAACATCATAATAAAAACAACAGCAGCAGCAACAACAACAACAGCACAATAAAAATAATAGCAATTTCATAATAAAAACAACAATATCATAATAAACAACAACAACAACATTACTTTTCATACTATATACACATGACATGTGGTTTGGCCTAGAAAACAAGCTTGTTGCATATGCAGATGATGCTACTCTGTTTGCATCAATTCCATCCCCTGAATGTAGATCTAGGGTTGGTGAATCCCTTAATAGAGATTTAGCTAGAATTAGTGCATGGTGCAAATTATGGGGTATGAAGTTGAATCCTAACAAAACTCAAAGTATGATTGTAAGTAGGTCAAGGACGGTGGCTCCTCAACATCCGGATCTCAGTATTGATAATGTTTCTTTAAATATGTATGACTCTTTCAAAATTTTAGGTGTGATTCTCGACAGTAAATTTACTTTTGAGAAACATATAAGGTCTGTGTCTTCTTCAATTGCACAAAAAATAGGCTTATTGAGAAATTCTTTCAAGATTTTCGGTGATCAATCTATTCTGAAGAAGTGTTTTAATTCTTTCATTCTACCTTGTTTTGAGTATTGTTCTTCTGTCTGGTCTTCAGCTGCAGATTCTCATCTTAATTTGTTGGACAGAAACTTACGGTCTATTAAATTTCTTATTCCTGATCTAGATATTAATCTCTGGCATCGTCGTTCAATTAGTTCATTATGCATGTTGCATAAGATTTTTCATAACTCTGACCATCCTTTACATTCAGATCTCCCTGGACAATTCTATCCTGTTCGTAATACTAGGCAGGCAGTTAATTCTAATAGCCAGGCCTTCTCCATCACGAGGCTCAATACTACGCAGTACTCTAGAAGTTTTATTCCAGCTGTTACCAAGTTGTGGAATGATCTTCCTAATCGGGTGGTTGAATCAGTAGAACTTCAAAAGTTCAAAGTTGGAGCAAATGCTTTTTTGTTGACCAGGCGGACTTGAGTCTTTTATAGTTTATTTATGACATATTTGTTTTTGATGTTGTTAATAGTTTATATATGACATGTCTGTTTTGACGTTGTTACTGTTTTTAGAATGATTTATTGTTAATTTGTTCTCTTCATTTATTTATTTCCTTATTTCCTTTCCTCACTGGGCTATTTTTCCCTGTTGGAGCCCCTGGGCTTATAGCATCTTGCTTTTCCAACTAGGGTTGTAGCTTGGATAGTAATAATAATAATAATAATAATAATAATAATAATAATAATAATAATAATAATAATAATAATAATAATATCAATAATAATAGTAATTTTAATATTGATAATAATATCAGTAATAGCAATAATAATATTAATCATAATCCTCATAATAATCATAATCATCATCATAATAAAAACAAAAACAACATCATCAACATCATGATAAAAACAACAATATCAACATCATAATAAAAACAACATCAATATCATAATTAAAACAAATGCAACGGCAACATTAATATCATGATAAAAACAACAACAACAACACCAAAACCACATCATAATGAGAACAACAACAACATC